>NC_044557.1:43846083-43870483 GCF_007565055.1 Rhinopithecus roxellana
ACCTACTGTCCTCCCATCCCACCCTCCTGCTTTGCAGGAAAGTTAAGTAGCTCTACAGCCAGATCATTTTTTTTCTTGCATAAATATAGCCAGTCCTTTTTTCTCCCAACTAGCCACTGGTGGTGAGTTCCCACTGTGCCTCAGAGCATAAAGCATTACTATTGAGACCCTGGATAGCACTGGGGAAATACTAACCACGTTCAGATACCTAGGTTAGTCACACTTAGATTATATTTACCAAACAGCTCCTTTTTTCCCTGCGCAGACAGTTGAACAACATTTTCAAACCTCCCTTTTAGTTAGGTGTTGCCATGTGCTTGAGTAATAGCCAAAGAAAAATGAATAAAAAGATGTGTACCACTCCCTCAATCCTCACGCTAATTCCTTTTCCACATAATGCCCACAAGCACAGCGTCTTGGAAGCCACATTTTTTAAGATGGCAGGATCACAAGACAGAAGGAGCCTGGGTCCCTGAGTCACTGTTTGAAGGACAGCCACCTTCCCATTGGAACACCTGATAGAAGTCGTATGTGAACAAGAAATGAATTTCTGTTGTGCTTGAGTCATGATACCTTTTGGGGTTTTTTGTTGTTGTTGTTACAGCATTATTTTAACAAATCTACAACCTCCTAGGGCTATTCTGAGGATGAAATGAGTGGATGTATGTATCCTGCTTAGAGGGGAGCTTAGTAAATAGTATGCAAACTCCTAGGAAATGTTTGCTATTATTATTACCAAAAGTTAAAGAGATGTGCAGGTTCTCAGTCTAAGCAGATAAATATAGTTGATTAGACAAGTGTTAAATATGACCTCATTGTATCTCACTTGTATGTTTTTTTTTTTAGATAATCAAGTTTCCCACTAAGAAAGCCACAGATGAAGGGCATCAAGTATCATTCATTCAACAATCAGCCAAATTGGACTGAGCACAAACTGTACACCAAACCTTAGGGTTCATCCATAAAACAGCTTTGCTACTTGAAGTGTGGTTCTCAGACAAGCAGCATCAGCATCACCTGGAAGCTTGTTAAAAACTGCAGACTCTCAGACCCCCTCCCAGACCCACTGAATCAGAAGATGCGTTTTGACAAGTTCCCTAGGTAGCTCATATGCACACTGAAGCTTCAGAAGCGTTCTAAAAATGGATACTGTCTCTGACATCAGGGCACTGTCCATCCGTGAAAAGGAAGAGGAGAAAGTAATTAACGCTGGCAGGGAAAATCAGGAAAGACTTTACAGCTGAAATGTTTTTGTTTTTTAATTTGGATCTTGAAGGATAAATCGAAGTGTACCAGATGGAAAAATAAATGCAGGCCACTTTGATAAAGAAGCTAGAGTGTAAAATGACAGAGCCATGAAGGACTGTGATCTTTTTCTGTGGGGTTGCAAAGACAGTCTGTGCGCTGACTGTGAGGGCAGAACCAGAAAACATCTTCAAATTTAAGTACACAAGGAGCTTGGACCCAGACCCCAAAATCAGAGCACTTTGCAACCCGCTCTCCTGCATGCCAGACCCTAAGCTTGGAACAGGAGACTTATCCTATTCATAAAATTGAACAGGCAATCTCCAACTATGGGTGTCAACATTTTTATGGGGCTTATGGTAAATACCCCTGAAGATATCTAGCCCTAAGGCCTGCATCAAGAGCCTCTGAGTGCCCTGGAGGAGAAGGAGAGACTGCTCACTTGCCTAATATCCTGGGTTCCCTTAAAATCATGGGAAAGTTCACCTCAGCTGGGGCAGGGGTGGTACAAAGCAGGATGATGCTGAGCTTACCAGGTAAGGCAGCAACTATACCTATCTTGGGGGTTAAGAGAGAGCAAATGAAAATGGATCCCTGAAAACATGGCATCATCCGCATAAAGTAAAAACAGATGGACACATGATGAAGGCTACTTTCTTGGTTTTATATCAAAATAATTTAAATTGTATTTTAAATTGTACTCTGCAAATGCTTAAAAATGAAAAAATCTTTGAGGTTGCAGGGCAGCCCCCAGGATGAGGGACTTTCTCACAGGGCATAAGCATTATGTCTGCTCATCTTCCCACTGATCCTACAAAGCATTTGCCACTGTCAGTCGCATTTTCTAGGGGAAGAAACCAAATTGGAGAATCCAACCGTATTTAAGGGAAACTGGGTTCTAGTCCTGGACCCATCACTTATTACCTGATACCACACTCCCTCTAGAAAACATACCCCTCCCATTCCTGAGTCTCCCCAGTGGTTAACCCCAAGCACATCAAGTTTACAGTTGATGGCACACACCCTATGGCTTTGCATATTGTATTAAATAAGATTACCCATGCCCTTCAATGTATATCATGGAAGTTGATTCTCCTACCTACTCCAGCCTGGGTAACACCATGCTTTACTATACACTTCCAATACTACCAACTTCCCAACACTATCAAGTGTGCCAAGCCATACAGCATTTCCAGTAAGGCAAAGTATATGTTTTAACTGGTAAGTTATACCAAGTGTATGGTACACCAGCTATACCACACACTTTGCCTTACTGGAAATGTTGTAATGGCTTGTGGCTAAATTTAGCTGGTTAAATAAATAAGCATTTTATCATGCTGCCACTGAAGGTGACAAACCTTCCCTGTCCCCTCCTTGTGTCTGTGTATAGGCTAATCTCCTCATGAAAGCATTTGTGATTTAAAATTTCATTTTGCCTTTGCCTACAATATATGATTTCCACAAGAGCTCTGGGAATACAAAACGGAAAGGCAAGAACCATCTTGATAATTCTCCCTCCAGCCAGTGAAGCCGTCCCTGGGAAGATCGTCCCCTCCAGCACTCATCAAACGTAATTACCCTGGAGAGGGAACACGGTTTGGAAAAGTAAGACCATTTCCATTATTACTTTCTTGTATTAAATAATAAATATTTAACATGATAAAGTTAAAGCAATCAAGACGACAGATGACAAAGGAAAAGGGCAAGAGGACAAAATTACTACTTGCTCTCCAGGGAGTTCTTCCCAAGCAAAATAAACAATAACATGCTTTCATTATTCTTTTAGCATTTTCTTCTAGCTTTATTTGAGAATTAAATTCTCCCATTGGGTTTAACCTGAGACCTAGTCTAACACTGAATCTTAGACGTTTGACTTCAAACAGACCACAAACTCACGCAGGAAACCCGGGATTTATAAAACAGAGTGTGTAATCCAAAAGTGTTTACAAGCTTTTGATGAGCAAGTCCAGATTCAAATTCTTTTTTAACACACTAATTTTCTCTGCCACAGAAGGAATTTATATTGTGGGAGCAGGCGTTCTACATGCAGAAGTTAAAAAGAGAACAATAATACAGTTCCTAGCAGGGAATATCAGGAAGAAAATAATGCTAATACAATGAGAAAGGCTGAACTGATTTTTTAATATGATTTTCTTAACACTTCTAAAATGTTTCAGTGATTACTGCAATGAAGTTGGTGCCAATTCTTCTTTATGTCCAGAAACACAAGATCAATTTGGACCTTAAATTTGCACGGGAACCTTGCTACTAAAGCCTGCTTTCTGAATAGATGAAGGGGCAAGTATCAACAATATATGATTCAAAGAGCCCAGATTTTGTTTCCCAAAGCAAATCTTACAACTTGGTTGCCTGAAATCTCACCATGAAGGCACTTTTGATCTGGTACAAAAGTAGCCTAAATATTGCCGAGCTACATATAGGGAAAGGAATGGAGTTTCATTTTTTGAGCACTTATTTAGTCCCAAGAATTTGTTAGGCAGCTGGGTGCAGTGGCCCATGCCTGTCATCCCAGCACTTTGGCAGGCCAAAGCAGGAGGATCATTTGAGCCCAGCAGTTCAAGATCAGCCTGGGCAATATAGTAAGACCCCATCTCTACAAAATACTTTAAAAATTAGCCAGTCATGGTGGCACATGACTGTTGTCCCAGCTACTCAGGAGACTGACAGAGCCAGAGAGACAAAGCCAGACCCTTTCTCAAAGAAAAATATATATATGCATATTATATATATATTAAAAATATATATAAGGTACTTAACAAGTTATCTAGTATATATATGTTTAATATATATGTGTATATATGTATATAAATATATAAGGTATTTAACAAGTTACCTAGTATATATATTTAATATATAATATAATGTATATAAATATATATAATATATAATGCATATAATATATATATTATATATAAGGTAGCTTATTAAAATATATAATATATAAGGTATTTAATTGTATATAACTTAATAAGTTACCTAATATATAATATATTGTATATATTTTATATTATATATTTTATATTCTGTATATTTTATATATATTTTATAGTATATTTTTATATATTACATTTTATATATATTACATATTTTATATATTATGTATTTTATATATTATATATTTTTATTTTTTATATATATATGGTAACCTATTAAGTACTTTGATCTTCCCAACAGCCCAATAAGGAATGTTAAATACACCTTGTTTCCAAATGAGAAGCCGGTCTCACAGAAATGTAAAATGCACCATCGTCTGTCCATGCTTACAGAGGGGAAGAGTGAATGTTGGTAACAGTTTGAGCATTGCCAGAGTCAATCCCTGCCTTTGCAGTCTACCACCCTATACAACCCAGAAAGAACATGGCATTAGGACTGATTGGCCAAACCCCAGGAGTGATTGGTTTACACTCTTGTCAAGTGGCTGAGAATCCATCGTTTCAGCTTGACCCTCTTGGATCAGCCCCAGAACACTGGAAAATAATAGGACCTGGGTTGAAACAGCCCCATTCATCTCTAACAGGCTCGTCTAAGTATCAGAGAGACAGCAGCCAGGGCTCTGCTGTTTGTACCCATAGCTTCTCCAATTGTGGTAAAAGTCATTTGTAAAGCCCTAGGGCATCCTAAAAAAAAAAAAAAAAAAAAAAAACATGCCCAAAGAAGCAGACAGAAAAGCGAGGAAGGGACTGAAGGCTATCATTTGCAATAGCTTCTGGATAGATGGATTGGAGGGCCCAGGGCTGGCGGTTAAGGATGGTTGCCTGGGTTCTCCTGATGCAAGACAAATTCCAGGCACAGTCTCCTGACCTTTTGCTACCTAAACTTCTATCCAGGTCCCTACAATAATGGAGCTGTTTACAGGTTTTAAGTGAATGGTGAGATAATTTATGTAAGTATAGATTTTGCTGGAGTCTTAAGGGTCTTCATAAAACATCTGCAAAACCAATGAAAAGTTGTTGTTTAGTTCAGTAAAAAAAACCCAAGACTTCTATTTGAGTGGATAAATGTCTCTAAATGTGTAAGGGTTAAGGAAGAAAAGAAACCAACTGCCTCAGGAGGCATTCAAATTATTCCAGTGTTTCTTGAAAAAGTGATTGTGGAGGAGTTGTAAATCTCTTCATTGTGCCACTAATTGCTACCAGGGAGAGCATTCCAATGCAGGCTGCCAAGGCTGGGGAGGACGAGGTTCCCTCTTGAGTTCTTTAAAAGCTGGGCCATTGGTGAATTCTGAAGGAGTCTGTGAACCCACACTTGAAGGTCTCTTTTAACCACATGGTTCTATACATCCATAATTTAAAATCTCAAATTTTAAGACCCTTCCAATTACAAAACAGTTTCTATCAATGCAGTGTTTTGAAACTTTAAAGTTTTAGATGATAGGTTTGCAAGAGAGGGGAATTATGTTTGTTATCTACTGTGTATCTAGGTGCATGGTTCTCTCATTTAAGGCTTCAGTTTCCATGGAAACAGCCTGTGGGGCAATGTATGGTTATCAGGAAGATTTCCTTTAACACCTCCCACTCTTTCAAAGGTACTTGCAACCAACCTACCTATATAAAATCTTAAATCTTTATAATTAAATTTATATTTATTAAAAGCACTAAGCCCCCAACAGATAAATAGAAACAATGTATGAAGACACAATAAACACTTGTCCTTCATTCATGCAGTATGACTGAGTGTTCCACAGCTTCCAGGCATCAAGCCCAGCTCTGAGGGAAAAAAGAGACAGAAGACCCAGCTTCTAACCACTAGACACATGCACTTCACACACTGTGGAACTGATTAACAAACACTGAGAAATGCCAGCCTGACTAGTAAGAACAGAACAGCAAACATACAGAATTAAAGAGCCCCATCCTTCAAGCTATCAACTTGGGGAAACGGTGATAGCGACCAGTGTTTGTAAGGCACTGAAACGGCAGCTCTGCTGCTGGTTGCTATTTGAAACATCAAATCCTCGGATCCAGTTCTTCTACTTCTGAAAAATAACTCTAACGGGAAAACAGGTTATGGGCAAAGATGTTTAGAGTAACATTATTTTTAACTGTGGAATACTGGGAAAAAATGGATATTCAATAATGGAATCGCTAGATTCCATTGGCAGAACTGTATTTAGGCATTAAAATAATATCCATGAAGATTATGAAAATAAATGGAAAATTCCTACTTATGTCAAATCTAAAGAGAGGAACTTGTATGCACAGTTTGACAGTTACCATTAACAAGTTTATGTTTAGAAAACAAGCAATGGGGAAAGGATTCCCTATTTAATAAATGGCGCTGGGAAAACTGGCTAGCCACATCCAGAACATGGAAACTGGAGCCCTTCCTTAGACCTCATACAAAAATTATCTCAAGATGGATTAAAGACTTAAACATAAGACATAAAACCATAAAAAACCTAGAAGAAAACCTTGGCAATACCATTCAGGACATAGGCATGGGCAAAGACTTCATGACTAATACACCAAAAGCAATTGCAACAAAAGCCAAAATTGATAAATGGGATCTAATTAAAGAGTTTCTGCAAAGCAAAAGAAACTATCATCAGAGTGAACAGGCAGCCTACAGAATGAGAGACAATTTTTGCAAATCTATCCATCTGACAAGGGTTAATATCCAGAATCTACAAGGAACTTAAATTTACAAGAAAAAAAAAAAAAAAAACATCAAAAAGTGGGTGAAGGATATGAACAGACACTTCTCAAAAGAAGACATATGTGCAGTCAACAAATATATGAAAAAAAGCTCATCATCACTGGTCATTAGAGAAATGCAAATCAAAACCACAATGAGATACCATCTCATGCCAGTTAGAACAGCGATCATTAAAAAGTCAGGAAACAACAGATGCTAGAGAAGAGGTGGAGAAATAGGAACACTTTTACACTGTTGGTGGGAGTGTAAATTAGTTCAACCATTGTGAAAGACAGTGTGGCGATTCCTCAAGAATCTAGAACCAGAAATACTGTTTGACCCAGTGATCCCATTACTGGGTATATACCCAAAGGATTATAAATCATTCTCCTATAAGGACACATGCACACATATGTTTATTGCAGCACTGTTCACAATAGCAAAGACCAACCCAAATGCCTATCAATGATAGACTGGATAAAGAAAATGTGGCACATATACACCATGGAATACTATGCAGCCATAAAAAAGAATGAGTTCATGTCCTTGGCAGGAACATGGATGAAGCTGGAAACCATCATTTCACCGAACTAACACAGGAACAGAAAACCAAACAACGCACGTTCTCATTCATAAATGGGAGTTGAACAATGAGAACACATGGACACAGGGAGGAGAACATCACACACCAGGGCCTGTTGGGGGGTGAGGGGCAAGGGGAAGAAGAGCATTAGGACAAATACCTAATTTATGTGGGGCTTAAAACCCAGATTATGGGTTGATAGGTGCATCAAACCAGCATGGCACATTTATACCTATGTAACAAACTTGCACATTCTGAACATGTGTCCCAGAACTTAAAGTAAAATGAAAATTAAAAAAATAAAAGTTCAATAAGAATTAAAAATGGGTATAATTTCCACAGCTCTGGAGTAGGTCCATTGCTCAAATAAACACCTAATTTATTGACTGATGGCTGAAAAAAAAGTTTGCATTCAGATAAAGACTGAACATTAATATCCCAAATTATAAACAATAGTCCTTTTTGTATAATAAAATTATGGCATAATTTTCCTTCTTTCTAATTATCTACATATTCAAATTTCTGTAATAAATATAGTTGGCCCTCTGTATCTAACCACGGATCAAAATATTAGGGGGAAAAAACAGTGCAATACTGAAACATGATACAAACAAAACTATAGTATAAGTATTTACATAGCATTTACATAGTATTAGATACCATAAGTAATCTAGAGATGATTTAAAGTACAGTCATACATTGCTTAGTGACAGGATACATTCTGAGGAATTTGTTGTTAGGTGAGTTTGTCATTGTGAAAATATCACAGACTGTACTTAAACAAACCTAGATGATGTTGCCTACTAACACCTGGGCTGTATGAGATAGCCTTTGTCTCCTAGGCTACAAACTTGAATAGCATATTACTGTAACACAGTGTTAAGTATTTGTGTATCTAAACATCTCTCATCTCTAAACATAGAAAAAGTACAGTAAAAATACAGTGTAAAAGATTAAAATGGCAACCTTTTAGGGAACTTAACATGCATGACTATAAGTTGCTCTGGGTGATCAATGAGTGAGTGATGAGTGAATATGAAGGTTGAGGACAGGACTGTACACTACGGTGGGCTTTATAGAAACTGTGCATTTGGCCTACACTAAATTTATACAATCATTTTCTTTATCAATCATAAATTAACCTTAGCTTACTGTAATGTTTTTCTTTCACAGGTTTTAAATTTTCTAACTTTTGACTCTTTTCTAATAACACTTAGCTTAAAACATAAACATGTTTACAGCCATACCAAAAAAAATTCTTTTTTATGTCCTCATTCTACAAGCGTTTTTCTATTTTTAAAATTTCTAATATTTTTTAAGTTTGTAAACTTTTTTGCTAAAAACTAAGACACACACACATTTGCCCAGGTCAATACAGGATCAGAATCATCAACATCAGTGTCTTCAACGTCCCCCTCTTGTCCTACTAGAAGATTTTCGGTGGCAATGACATGCATGGAGCTGTCATCCATGCGTGTTAACATTTTTTATAAGTAGAAGGAGAATACTCTGAAGAATAAAATTATAGTATAGTAAATACATAAACCAGTAGCATATAGTCCTTTATTAGCCTGGTCACATCTTATGTACTGTACATCATTGTAAGTGCTAGACTTTTACAGAGCTGGTAGTGCAGTAGGTTTGTTTACACTGGTGTCCTCACAAACACCGAGTAATGCATTGCGCTACGACATTAAGATGACCACAACATCTGTAGGTAATAGGAATTTTTCAGCTCCATTATAATCTTATGGAACCATCATTGTATATGCAGTCTGTCGTTGACCAAAATGTGATTATGTGGTGCATGGCTGTATATGGGAAGATGTGGGTAGGTTATATGCAAATATTATGCCATTTTACCTATGGGGCTTGAGCATCCATAGATTTTGGTATTAATGAGGGTTCTGGAATCAATGCCTGCAGATACAGAGGGACAGCTGTATACAGTAGTCCCCCTTGTCCACGGTTTTGCTTTCTGAAATTTTAGTTAACCATAGTCAAGCATGGCTCAAAAATATTAAATGGGAAATTCCAGAAGTAAATATTCACATATATTTTTGCAGCATATTTTCATAATTGTTCTATTTTATTATTGGTGTTAATCTCTTATTGTGCCTAATTTATAAATTAAACTTTGTGATAGGTGTGTATGCATAGGAAAGAGCGGTATATATAGGGTTCAGTACTGTCTGACATTTCAGGCTGGGGGTCTCGGAACAAATCCTTCAAGGAGAAGGGGGGCTACATTGTCACTCTTAATTGCATCACAAAACAAGACTGGGGCGTTTCTGCCAATACATTTCCTCGTTTCAGTGATTATCCTTCACCACAAAATGGCCAAAGAAAACATTACATTTATAAAACAGACACGACCTAAAGAATATATGTAAAATTTAAACAGTACACCCATAGCCCTTTCCAAAAAGGAAATGTAGGATTTGCTTTTAAGATAAGATCGCTGAGAATGGTCCGAGATGACTGGCTAGGATCCCTCAGCCCTGAAACAAGTCAGCGTAACTCCAATAATGGGACTGTACCAGAATCCATTGGACTTCAGGAGTGCAGGAGGGTGTCCTGAGTTACACTCCACCATTTAAGGTCAGTTTAGACGATCTGCTGCCTCTGTGGAACAGTCATCTACCCTAGTTGGAAGATTTGCTTTCCCTAAACCCGTCACTGACAAGCAAGATGTGGAACTGGCTTTTTCAGAGACAGTTTCCTGATTTTTCAGGTGAACTCCCTTTAAGGGGGAACTCCCTGCCTTAACAGGTCACTTTGAGGTTTTACTTAGCCGTGATTGTGAAAACACCTTGGAAAGTTATGCTGTGCACTCTTTTTTGGCCACCCAGAATGTGTGAGCCCTACTCCTGGATTTGGGGAATTCCCTGCCTAAGAAATATTGGTGGGAGGTAGAAAACTCCCTCCTCCCTAGTCAGAAAAGGGCACAGGCTACGCCAGCCGCACTCTGTCCCTGGAAGCTAGCGTGCAGGCCCTTGCACAGCGAGGCTGCCTCCTGGATCCACCTGGTCCACATGAGCTAGACTAAGAGATGCTCTGGCCACAGTGCAGCTGCAGCAAGGTCCAGCTCCTGAGCCAGTGGGAACCCCAGCAGCACTGTGGACAACTCCAGCATCAGACTAGAGTTTGACACTAAGTGGGGTGAACAGTGATGTGTTCTTCAGAGCAATTTTATGGCAAGGTTTGAGGTATGTGCCTGATTCTTTAACTTTCCTGGCAATCATGTAACCTATCCGATATTCTTTTTTTAAATACCATCATTTTATAGTTCTTAAACCTGCCAGAGGTGACTGGGTTGCTTGTAACAAAAAAATGACTGATGGAAATAATAGGGAGTAGTATTTTTCCCAAAATAAAATATAGTATTAATACGTTAACCTTTTTTAAAATCTCTGGCTTTCAACATCTCTAACTATTAAGTGCACACTTAGAGATGAGCTCTCAAATATAAATTCAAGAGGTATTGCCTCCCTTGTTTCAATCTAAATTTATATTCTAAATTTCTTTATTAAACTTTCAAAAATATTTTGCTATTTATAATGATAAATACAATTCAAATTAGTAGTTAATGTGAATTTTATTTTCATATCAATTGAGAAAATTTAGAATTCTGTAAAACTTTCAACAGCATTAACTTGTTAAACCGTAAAAGACAATTTTAGTGACTACATACTAAAAGTCTAGAATATTAACATACGTAGTTAAGAAAAGTTCATGAGCTAATGTCCAAATTATCTCAGACATTCAACAAAGTTCTAATAACAATGTTTTGGCAGAAAAGAAAGGTTTTTCAGTCTCTGAAGAGCAAATGACTGTTCATATCATCTCTTGCATTGCCTGAGTCAGTAAATTGCCTAAATAATGTAAATTAAATAATGTTAAATTTTCTTCTCAAGTATGTCTTCTAGACTCATACTTTCAGGCTGTTAATAGTGAGTCAGAGGCTACCACTGAAAAACTAAAGAACTCTGGTAGGGATGATGTAAAAGACACATTATTACTCTTGCAGGTAGAGACCAAAATATGAAAAAATGTATTTGCTGACAAAACAAGGCAACACACAGTAAGCAGAGAAAGGTACAAAACAACGTAGGTTGAGGCAGAACCAATAGAACTTTATTCATGATGCAATTTCAGAGTCTTGTAAAAGTCGTTTTTTCCCTTCCAATGTTGATCAACTCACGGGTACCACAACCAGAACATGTAAATATACACAAATATACAAACACGCTCACACACACAGCACACCCCACACACATATAGACAAATATATGATTGGATTTGCAAGCTTTCCTCGATATGGAAGGCTTATAGATAAGAAGAATCAGACACCACTGTCATTCACACTGAGTGCCTGTATGAGTCAGGGTTCTCTAGAGGGACAGAACTCACAGGATGTATGTATATATGAAGGGGAGTTGATTATGGAGAATTGACTCAGCACAATCACAAGGTAAAGTCTCACGATAGGCAGTCTGCAAGTTGAGGAGCAAGGAATTCAGTAGTGCATCAGTTTGAGTTTCAAAACCTCAAAAGTAGGGAAGCCGACAGGGCAGCCTTCCGTCTGTGGCTGAAGGCCCAAGAGCCCCGAGAGACCTTGGCAAACCACAGTGCGAGTCCAAGAGTCAAAGCCGAAGAACTTGGAGTCTGATGTCTGAGGGCAGAAGCATCCAGCATGGGAGAAAGATGAAGACTGGAAGACTCAGCAAGCCTGCTTCTTCCACCTTCTTCTGCCTGCTTTTTCTAGCTATGCTGGCAGCGAGGGGATGGTGCCCACCCAGATTAAGGGAGGGTCTGCCTCTCCTAGTCCACTGACTCAAATGTTATTGTCCTCCAGCAATACCCTCACAGACACACCCAGAAACAAATACTTTGCATCCTTCAATCCAATCAAGTTGACACTTAATATTAACCATCACAGGGCCCAATAAAACAAATACTAAAGGTATGTGCATTAATAAACTATAAAAGAAACTTCTAGAGGTGATCTAGTCCATTGACTCACTTCCGCATGGAAAATATGAATGTTTGCAGCCAAAAAAAAATGTAGAGATTCTTTTTCATGATACACCTTCACCTTTGTATTTTCACTAGAAGAAGAGCCAGGGATCATGGAAGCTTTTCTTAAAATGAAAATGTTATATTATTTTGTTTGAATGTGGGTATGATAGAGTGAAAGAAAATGCAGTTTCAGAAACAATGTGATGATGGTGTTTCGGGTCTGCCTTCCTCGCCACTGTTAGATTTCGACTTGTCAGCAAAGGCAGACCGGGAGCTGCTGGAGCTTAGATTTCAGCTTTTTTTTTTTTTCTGGGAAACAGTTCAGTCCCACTCATCACCTATTTGGAAAGAACTAGGAAACACAACGTACCTGGCAGGAGTGGAAGAACAAGTGCCGAATCTTTCTTCCACTCTCCACCCCACTCTCCACTCCAATAGGAGAAAGCAGTTCAGCACTGACTGCATTCAAGTTTTCGTCTGTCCAGCCCAGGATAGGGTACAATGCTTTATCGTAAAAAATGTTACCTAAAGAAGGCACCTCCTGCTGTGGAGCTAAAGGCTGTGTTCTTAGGAAGGAAAGAGGAGGATTCACAGCAGGAAAGTCGCTCTGCGCGTGCAGTACTCATGGGTGCACACTCACAGGCATTTGAGAGAAAGGCCAAGTGCATTTCCAGATTTTTCTCTGCCAACATGTGGGAGGGAATGAGGATATACAGTGCCTCTGTGAGTGGATAAAAGGGAAGGCGATTACTCCAGTCTACATCAGTATCTCATGACCCACAAAGAGAGGAACTTCTTCACGGCTGACAAAATGAGTCTTCAGGGCATTGTAACTCTGGCTGTAACTGTGGTAATCGATGTTGAAGCCATCACCCGCATCACCCCGATTCATACCCACTGTTTTCTACAGAACCATAGAACTACTGAATCTTCCACAAAACGTCTTCTTCACCTCTTAAAATTTTCTTGGCTTCTCATTGCTCCAGCCTAAGTCTTAGAGCAACACAGTCTGTTCCACAACTAACTGACAAGTACAAAGAAAGACTCATGACATCCCCGACTACAACAGCAACAGCATGAAAATCCTTTCCTCGTGCTCACCTTCCTCTTCTCTACCTCAAGGCCCTGAAGTGGCCAGACAGCCATTGAGGCATCTTTACTTTTCTCCTGAAACCCTGACTAGTACTCATAACCCCCCCACATTTCGCCCTTAAACTCAGCCCTTAGACTAACCCAACAATCCCCCAGTGTGGTTTGGGAACCCACAGGGAATCTGAAAATTTCAAGCAGTCTGCAAAGACAAACCTATTTTCACAATATTACTAAGAGGCCATTTTCCTTTTCACTGTTAATCTCTCACAAATATGCAATGGAGTCTTCCAGAGCCTACCAGACACAGAATGTTAACAAAAGTTTGAATGCAGAAGCAGATATAAAAATCCAGCTGGTTTCCATGAAGCCAGATGTTACAGAGTTGCAAAAAAATTAAAACAAGCTACTGTTCTTACTGCATTTGTTTTTGTTTTGCAAAATAGTTATTTCCATAAAAATGTACTTTTATGTTAACATGTAATACGCTTATTGTTATTTTTAAATGATCTGTTTTGTAATTTTTTAATTAGTCTTAATTTTTGCAATAAATTTCAACAGACACAACCCACTTAAACGAAATCTCATTGAGATCCTCAACAGACTTTAAGAGTGTAAAGGTGTTCTGAGACCAAAATGTTTAAGAAGTGCTGGACTAGAATATATCACAGCCTCATTCTGCTACTTCCTTTGCTCTGCCAACAAATAAGGACCTGAGCTCATGATGTGGCCACAGGAATTCCCATGTTGTCTGTGTCTAAACCACTAAATGATTGGGCAAGGTCAGAGGTTGGGCTGACTCATGCTCCTTCTATCATTCGGGGTTTGTTGGAAGAAGCAGAACCACTAGGGGGGATTGTGACTGAGGATTTGTTGTCGAGATTGGAGCTCAAGCAACTGTAGGAGCTCATTAAATAGCCTATGTGAGGAGGCTACCTATTTTTGTCTGGGGCAGGAGCCTAAAGTCATCAGGACAGGCTGGCAGCAAGGAGAAGTGGACATAAAGTTGAGGAGCAAGGACACACTGAGAACTTCAGGACAAGCTGGAGCCCCAGAGAACGACGGGAACCTGTTTGAGCCTCCAACAGAGGAGGCCTGTGGCCTGCCACAGAAGCTACTCCTTCCTCGTGTAACTAAACAAGCACCTAGTGCAGGAGGCAAAGGCCCTGGAGGAGGAGATGCTCAGGACCAGAGTGGCTGCTGGCTCATCCCAAGGTGAGCCAGGAGCTGAGCACCACAGGCTTGGGCTGCAACAGAGCTTCACGCCCTTCACAGATCCTTCCATGTACAAATATAAGACCCAGACTTCACTTTTACCTCCAAACCTCACGAGAAACCTTTCTTGTGACGCATCCTAACTCGTAATTGTGCACAGAAGAAAACTGTGGCATGTGTGGTACCACCTAGCTCAATGGACACAGAACAGATTCACTCACTACCACTGGTTGATATGGGAGTCCTTTAACTCAGTGTCCAGATGTGCAAGCCCCCAGGAGTACACAGTGTTCAACAATCAAGTGAAATTCGTCTTGGACTCTTCATCATTTTCTGTTCCTTTTAAACCATCCGATACCTCCTCTTCCAGTATTTCTCACCGTAGTCAACCTAATGCATTAAAAACAAAGGCATCCAATGTGAGCACCCAATATCACCTGTATTATCTCCTAGTTCCACCATTTATCCAACCTCCTTATCTTACTCCCTGGCATATTTTAGAATCTTAATAAATATTATTAGCCATGGCAGCAGGCACCTGTAGTCCCAACTACTCAGGAGACTAAGGCGAGAGGATCAATTGAATACTTTTACCTCCAAATCTCAGGAGTTGGAGGTTACAGTGCACTATGAAGGCACCTATGAAGAGCCACTGCACTCTAGCCTGGGGAGCAGAGCAACCCCATCTCTAAATAAGTAAATGTATTGATTTAGTCGAATAACCAATCAATGACAGAGTGATTACCTGGATTCTCAGTGGTATCAATCCCTTAACCCAAGTCAATTCTTCCACTCACCTTCATTAAATCTTTCAACCCCTCTTTTATTTCTTTAAAAATATTAAGCATAATCATTTATATTATCTTCAATAATTGCATTAGCTGAAGTCCAATGGGTCTGATTCTGCTGTCTGTTTTTTCTGCTGTCACTTACTGTGGCCTGCTTTTTTTTTTTCAGTCGAGATAGAGTCTCACTCTGTCACCAGGCTGCAGTCCAGTGGCACGATCTTGGCTCACTGCAACCTCCGTCTCCTGGGTTCAAGTGATTCTCCTGCCTCAGTCTCCTGAGTAGCTGGGACTATAGGTGCATGCCACTATGCCCAGCTAATTTTTGTATTTTTAGTAGGGACAGGGTTTCACCATGTTGGCCAGGATGGTCTCGATTTCTTGATCTCGTGATCTGCCTGCCTTGGCTTCCCAAACTGCTGAGATTACAGGTATGAGCCACCACACCCAACCAGTAGCCTGCATTTTTTTTTTTTTTTTTTTTTTTTTTTAGGAAAAATGTTACTGTGACCTCATGTTTCTTGCAAATTTATCTTTGGGAATTCGTTGAGGCCAGAGTTGGAAATAGGCTCTTCTACAGAGATTTCTGAATTTATTTCTGTCATACACCCAGAGGTATATCAATCTAAAAGAAAATCAAGAGCAAATTGAGGTCAAGTGATGTGGCATGATTTGGAGCTGTCTAAACATGTAAGAGCTAGTTTATAGTTATGAGTTCATCAAGGCAGAATTCTTCACTTCTACTGAATATCAAGATTTGAGACATAAAATTCCTGCTCACTGTTACACTGAGGTGGAGGGCCATGTGATATTAAAGTTGACTAGTGGCCCCTTTTTAGACTCTCCCTTGAGTGGACCCAAGGCTTTGGTTCCTGTCCCATGCCCCATGTCATAGCTCACTCCCATCTATGAGAGAAAAATCTCAGTCATCTGGGTTCAGCAATTGCAAAAGTTGACTTCATTGCTCTTACGATCTCTCTGGGTTCTCAATTTTCTTTTTGTTTTTGACTTCTGGGGCTCATGATTTCCCTGCTAGGACACACATTTTCTCTCATATTTTAGTCATTGATTTTAGTTGTTTTGAGTGGGATGATCAGTCAGGTTAACTAATAAGCAGTACTGCTACAAATGTAAGTTTTCATTCACTTTCTTTTAATAAACATTTTTAAACCTCTGTTATACGCAATACAATTTTAAGCACTGACATAGAAACATGAACATGATATATTATCTACCCCCAAGGAATTCAGAGAAGACTGAGAGGCATAAAACATAGATCAATAATACAATAATGAAAATACAATATCATATAATTGGTGCTCATAGAGAGACATAAGCATGGGAGGCTAAGGAAGTACAAAGGAGAGGGAACTTCACCCCTTTGCTTGGGAGAAAAGCACAAGAAAGCCACAGCAGTCCCCAAATGCCAATTATCACCAAGACGTAATACCATGAGCCTTTACTTCTCACTCATCCAACTATGGGTGGGCTGGGCTCAGCTCAACTTGGCTGGGTTTGACCAACTTTTGTTCTGAACTACAGGTTTTGTTTAGGTTTGACTGAGATGTCTGTCATTCTTCTGAGACCAGCAGCTGCATGTTTTGATGCCAGCACAAATCTCTCAAAGGAAAGAGTAGAAAGACATCACATCCCTTATTCCGAGGCTCCAAATCCACAGTCACTGTTTCCCACATTCAATTGGCCTCAGCAAGTCACGTGGCCACACTCAACATTTATGGGGTAGGAAGTGCACCCCTTGCAGGGCTGTGAGGACAGAGGGGAAGGTAGTGGAAAGGTGTGAATATTTGTCAAGGAACAGTCTAATCTAACACAGAAGAGTTCAAGAGCTTATGGGGGCCGTTTCCCCCATGCTGTTCCCGTGATAGTGAGTGAGTTCTCATGAGATTTGATGGTTTAAAACTATGTGACAGTTTTCCCTCACTCACTCACTCTCTCTCCTGCCACCTTGTAAAAAAGGTGCTTGCTTCTCCTTCACCTTCCGCCATGATTGTAAGTTTCCTGAGGCCTCCTCAGCCGTGCAGAACTGTGAGCCAGTTAAACCTCTTTCCTTCATAAGTTACCCAGTCTCAGGTAGTTCTTTATAACCATATGAAAATGGACTAATCCATGGATCAATCCAGGAATTAAGAAGGATCACATGCAAAATGGTCCTGAGCTGGGTTTATAAGGCCACAGTGGCAGCACTAGGCCTTCACATCATGCACAGGAGGGGGTAGGAGATGGCACTGGAGTAGACGGGGCTCAGGGAAGAATAGTCTGTGTCTTCATAAGCCTCACTCTGCATGCAGCAAGGAGCCACCAAAAGGTTCTGAGTCTTTTCACCACAAAAAATAAGTATGTGAGATAAGGCATGTGTTAATTAGCTCAGTTTAGCCATTCCACAATGTATGAATATTTCAAAACATCATGTTGTACACAATAAATATATACAACTTTTATTTGTCAAGAAAAAATCAATTTAAAAAATACATAAAAATTAAATTCAATTTTTTAAAAGGTGTTAAGCCAGAACATTATAATCAGTCTGCATTTTATTGAGCTCATGCTGAAATCTCATTAGATAAGAAAGGGGAACTGGTTAGTTGTATGATTAAATGACCCAGAAAAAAATAATGACAAGAGGCTGAATGGGTTATAGCAGTAAAATTAATAAACTAATGCTGGATTCAGGAGCTATTTAGGGATAGATTAATAAGCTAATAAAAGTAAAGTGCTTAGCAGTGTCTGATGCAATATAAGTTCTCACTAAATATTAGAAGCTACTATTAACAGTAGCAACAGAACCTGATAATTTTGTGAGGAGTGGGAGTGGGAAGATAAGAATAAGGTAGAAATATAAGATGACTTTCAAGAGTCTAATTTAAATAACCAGATGAAATACGTTTTTTCAGAGGAGGAAGAATAAGCTTGTAAATAGAAAAATGACAAATTCAGTGGGAGATACATTGGCAACACAAAAGAAAAATTTCAAAAGTTACCAGAGAAATTTCAGAGGAGCAAGAATCAGACTGACAGCTGACTTTTCAACGAGAGCAATGGAAGTGAGACAAAGACAATGCAATGCCACCTTCAAGTTGCTAAGGAATCCCAATACCTGTCACTCTAGATTTCTATATCCAGCAAAGTGATACCACAAGAATGCAGGTGAAATAAGGAGGAGGAGACAGATCCAATTATATTCACACCTGCATTTTAAATAGCCCCAAACCAAAGGAATGAATCATTAAATTATGGTTTATGCATATAATAGAACACTATACAGCTGTGGTTCTTAAAGTGGGGTGCCCCTAACAACAGTATCAATATCACCTGAAAACTTGTTAGAAACACAAATTCTTGGGCTCTGTCCCAAACCTACTAATTCAGAATCTCTGGCTGGGGGCCAGCAATCTGTGATTTAACAAGTCCTCCAGGGGACTCTGACACACCTTGAAGTTTGAAGACACCTGCTCCATAGTAATGAACATGAACAAACTACAAGTTCATGCAACAATACAGGTAAGTACTCAAAGTGTAATATTGCAAGAAAGAAGCCAGAGTCACAAGAATTCAAATTGTATATTTCACCTATACAAAAAATTGTTTTAAAAAAAAGATAGAACTAAATTGTTTAGGGATACAGAATCGAGAGGAAAACTATTAAGCATAAAAGGAAGTGTTTAACATTATCTCTGATAATCTCTGAGTGTTAATTAGTGATTTTCTCTAGGGGAGAGAATAAGGTGTTATTATTAGGAAAAAAACATTTAGGAGCCCTCTGGTTGTTGAAAATGTTCTATTTCTTGACCCAGAAAATTATATACCTTTTCACTTTATAATTTATAATACATATAAACAACATATTTTCTATGCACTTCTTTGTACATGTATATTTCACTATATATTATAGATACCACATATTGTATAATATATAACTTATAATTATATGATGCATTATATTTAAATAGAAAAAAGCAAACAGGAATATTGGTAACAAGTAGAGTCAAATCCAGTAAAATTTATCTGAAAAGAGAGAATCTGGAAAGGACCACAGCCCTGGGAAATAGAATTTAAAAATGCATTAAACTGAGTTATATTTGAGAGATGTGTATCTGTTTTATTCCTGCTGTGCCCTAGTGCCTAGGAGCCAGTTTGGCTTACAGTAGGCACTCAATAAATATTTGTTGAGTGAATAACTGAACGCATGGAAGTAGATGTCAGGCAACCAGCAGGAAGTGAAGCAGAGTTTCCTCTGGAAAATAGAGATGGAAGGTATTCAAGGAAAAGGAGAAAACCAAGATGCTATAGGCACTGTGAGAGGAAAGAGTTTAGGAAGCAAACTGAATGGCCCCCTGGGGAAAGACATCAATCATGACTCTAACGTGCAAGTGAGGTCATCTGTCCCCTAGCCTGACAGTCCCCAACCTTCTTGGCACCATGGACCAGTTTTGTGGAAGACAATTTTTTCCACAGACGGGGACGGGGGTATGGTTTATGGATGATTCAAGCATATTACATGTATTGTGCATTTTATTTCTATTATTATTATGTGATAATATATAATGAAATAATAAAACAACTCACCATGATGTAGAATCAATAGGAGCCTTGAGCTTGTTTTCCTGCAACTAGATGGTCCTATCTGGGGGTGATGGGAGACAGTGACAGATCATCAGGCATTAGATTCTCACAAGGAGTGTGCAGCCTAGATCCCTCCCATGCACAGTTCACAACAGGGTTCGCACTGCTGTGAGAATCTAGCGCTGACACTGATCTGACAGGAGGCGGAGCTCAGGTGGTAATGCGAACGATGGGGAGTGGCTGTCAATACACATGAAACTTTGCTGGCTCACCTGCCACTCACCTCCTCCTGTGCAGCCCAGTTCCCAACAGGCCACAAACACGTACTGGTCTGTGGCTCAGGCACTGGGGACCTTTGCTCTAACCACAGGCTCAGAGAAGCAGGAAAACATTTCATATCCCCTCATCAATGCAGTGAGAATTCTGAGAACCTCCATACCTCCTGGAGAGGGGCAGTGCATCTTGCAAGCAGGATTTTGCAGTCATGGAGAACAACTAGAAAGAGAGGGAACAAGGACAACTAGGAAGAATACATACACTGAGCCCCCGAAATGGCATCAGATGAATTTGGGGAAACTCCATTACTTAAAGAATAAATGGAGAAAGTTGAGCATGAAAAGCCCCTGTCTCTCATATTGTATCAGGGTGTCTTTAACTGTTCACTTCCCCTGGTCTGACGCTTGCAACGACAGTCTTTATGCCCAGGCGGCAATCCTGCCCAGCATGGACTCACTCATCGTCTTTAGCCCTAGCCCCGTCTCTTTCCTTTCTCATCACAGAACTCTGAGAACACCCTGAGAATTTGTAGGTTCCCCTTTCCTTCAATTCCTCATACTCTTTTGGGAACACATTTAATAAGATCCCACAAAGACTCTTGCTCTCTGAAATCCCAAGAACACTTCTCTCTGGCACAATGACTTTGACGTAGGAACCACTTTTATTTCCTTGGACTTGGCCAGCTTTTCAGAACATGTAGACAACTGCCTCCTCATTCTCTCATTGCCTCCTCATGGTCAAGTCATTTTGCTCAAGCAGCACAGACCCTGTGACTTTTCTCTTCGTATATGACATTGATTCTAACTCATTGAGTTATGCCCAAGGAACCCCAGCTCTCTCCTTTAAGTAGAAAACAAGCAGCTCTGTGTGTTGAGCTCAAGTTTACTTCTCTGCAGAATTCTACCCACAAATCATTTTGAACCTCATTCACCTCAAAATGAACAAAGCAACAAAAGAGCAGATCAGGGTCTTTCCCAACACTCTTCCACAGCAGGTTTTGTTTTCCATCGAGTTGAGCTAATCTCACACATCTTCAGCATACCTGTCCTGTGGTCTATGAGGACTGGCAGAGACTTTCCGGATACATGGATTTTTGTCTAATGGGGCTGTGTGACCTCAGTCAAGGGAGAGAGATAGGACCACTTTACAGTGTCTCATTATGAGAACATAAGAGGGTGACTTCTTAGGATTCTCTTCCCGCTTTGAAAGGTTCTGCTGGCATTTAGATTTATAGTTCACCTTCTTTGGGGAATTTTGTTAGTCCAATATCCTTTCCTAGACAGGCTGCAGTGTTCCTATCTGAGCCAATAAGTGGAACTTTGGGGCTCGTTAGGGGTATTTAAAACAAAAGAGAAAAGAAATATTAATCCCAAATATTCCCACTCGACAACCCACGGCAGGCAGACACAGAGCGCTTCAAGTCTCGCTTGACAGTCAGTGCAGGGCTCACGCTGCGCTTTTCTCCAGGTGAGAAGTCACGTGTTGATATCCAGTGTGTGTGTCCTAAATTGTGAACTCATCATGCATAGTCCAGGCACAGGCATTGCTGTGATTCTCTTTGTCACACGGCAATCATGGGGCCACACAAACGTAAGTGCTTCTCAGGCTGGGCATGGTGGCGTGCACCTAGTCCCAGCTACTCTGGAGGCTGCGTTGGGAGGATAGCCTGAGCCCAGGAGTTCAAGACTGCACTGAGCTGTGGTGGCACCACTGCACTCCAGCCTGTTGCGAGACAGCGAGAACCAGTCTCTAAACGAAAAACAAATTTTAAAAAGTAAATGCTTCGAAGGGGGCAGTGAAGGGAGGTGAAGGAGGTCTGGAGGGAAAGCAGTGTGTCCTGCATCCCAGAAAGTGGGCGGCAGACCAACACTAAGCTCTCTGCTGCTGTTGCCCACATCCCCTCCTTCTTACCCAGACCTTCCCGCCCTTCCGTCCCAACTTTAACATTCTGCAAGCCCCTTGAGGGGCTTCACTTTTTAAGACTCCTCCCATGATGTAAGATCCGAGAATTCTCAGCATTCATTGGCCCAGAAGAGCCCAGGCCACGAAGTGGAGAGAGAGAGAGAGGAGAGGGGGGAGGGGGAGGGGGGGGAGAGAGGGGGGGAGAGGAGAGGGGGGAGAGAGAGAGAGGGGGAGAGAGAGGGGGAGGAGGGGGCGGGAGAGAGAGGGAGGGGGAGAGAGGAGGGAGGGGATGGGAGGGGAGAGAGAGAGAGAGGGAGAGAGAGAGAGAGAGAGAGAGAGACGAGAGAGGAGAGAGAGAGAGAGAGAGCGATTCGAGCCTGCGAGCAGAAACACAAAAAGCACTTAGAATGATTTCTGGTTTCCATCCCAGAAGTCCATCACCAGATATAAATCAGACACCCAACAGCATGCTACTGTCCGAGTTTTTTACGGGCCTTAAGTGATCACTTTGGAAAAGCCATCTAAATATGCTCACATTTTAACCTGCATGAGCCTATGTTGAAAGCTACCCACGTAATGCAACGCAGTCACATGCTGCCTCTTGCATCACAACTATGTCACTCATATATTTCCATGCCCAGGGTAACTGTCCCAAGAGTAGCAAAGACCTTTGAAGTTCTAAAGAAAACCAAAATTGCCTGAACTGTTTATGTTTGGATCGGCCCCCAGCAAAGAAAAGCTTTCACTTTTCTGTTATTATCACCTCCAGGGATGTTGCATCCAAAAATACTTTCCGAGGGTTCTGGGAGTCCTGCTAGGGCACCTGATGATAACATCCTAGTGGAACAAACTCCAATGGGGAAGAACATTGCGGCGATTCCCGGAGGCTGATACCAGGCATTTCATGCCATTTAAAATCTCTTGGCGAATTCATCTAATTGCAAGGCATTCTCCTTCCTTGCCCATTCAGTAGTATCTCAGCCTGCAAACACAGCCTACTGAAATCACTAGAGTGTTTTAACGTGCTTTGTGGAGCTGCAGAATTTCCCAGTGGGTCAGTAACTGGTGTATATTGCTTTACATTTTAACAGTCTCTCTACAAATTCAGAATCAGAAATCAAACGTATTCATCCTGCGGTGATTTGCTTATTGCCTATGAATGGCACTTAAACAAGAGCAACAATGCACTTTTCACTGAAACGGGATTGATTTCAGCGTTCTGGCAAGCGCTTGGAAAAACCCCCTGCTTCATTCCCAGTGCATAAATCTCAGTCCTGCACTCTCCGTTTCCATGAAATGAGAAGGGAAGAGGGGAGGAGCTGAGCTTCATTAACAGGTGTCTGGATTGGAAGGGGCATCGGGTTGCATTCTTTCATCCTCCCTTTTCCTCACTCAGTTCAAGGTGGTAATCAGGGGGAAAGTTGCTCTAAAACGCAAACGGAGTGCCCGATAGAAGGGGCTGCTGTGAGGAGATCTCCACGAGAAACACGGCTTCTGCTAAAATGGTCAGCAGAACCCCGGTATTGCATCACGGTTCCTTTGAAAGATTCAAGACACACAGAACCAGTATGTCTTCTTTAGAATAGAAGTTCATTCAATGAAATTGTTTGGCGTTAAATCAAGAGTGGCTTTAAAGCAAGACTGGATGGCCCCAGATGGAGCTGCTTAACACAACAAGGCATGTAATAAATGAGGCATGAACGACTGATCCCGGCAGTGCTCCTACCAGCCAGTCACTGGGTGTTTTGGAGGAGCATTTCTTTATTAGCAACCCCATCAAGCTTATAAAGTTGGCCGGCACTTTCGCCACTCTCTTTCTAAAATCGTGTCAGTTTCCTTTGGAGGCAAGCTGAAGTTCAGGAAACATGCGTTTGGACTGAGAGTCTCTTCCACGGTCTGATGGCACATACCTCAGTGGCATGTCATCTTCTTTCTTCTCTTCTCTCCCCCTCCTCTGGTTAAGCTTATCCACTATTTCACACTACATTTATGAAAGAGGTACTGGATCACTTTGCCTTTCTTCCCTCTAGGAAACCCTTGTTCAGGC
>NC_044557.1:43870583-43888211 GCF_007565055.1 Rhinopithecus roxellana
TCTTAAATGAACTGAAGGTTTTATTTGGCATAGCTTCCAATTACTCAAGTTTCTCGATTTCATGATTTCCTAAATTGCCGTCGTACATCCGCAACCACTGGAAATAGAATGCCATGAGTATTTCTCTCTTCTTGCAATCATAGATTCGGGGAATGTCATCAATCAGCCTCTCGGTGATTGCAGGATTACCTGAAAGTCTTTCACCCGTCTACTTTGTGCATTGAGTATTTCGTCTAACTTCAGTGCATGTTTCCAACACTCGATGCTTTATGATTTGGGTATGTAGCTCCCACCAAGCACTTCCTGCAAAGACTCATCTTGTTCCCCACTGGCAAGTCATTTCACTCGGATATAGAATCAAGAGGCTGGACATGGAAAGGTTATGGCTGAAATGTCTATTGGATTCCATGGATTCCTACACACACACACACACACAGGTGTACAGTCATTCCTACATAACATAATGTGGTCTTCAGGTTTTTGTCTATGCAAAATGGACAACTGGTTAGTGATGGCTGTATTTCAAGATGATCCCATATCTAATAAGTTGTTGTGGAGTTGTGTGTATTCTGATCATGTGAAGGGACTGTCTCTGTGAATGTGTTTTCACAGTAGATGACATCCTGTGTGAATACCTGTATACTACATTTTGAGGTGTAGTTTCCCCCCTCCGGTTACTGGATGGATTTGAATTTATTATTCTGTCTTGGTTTGTTTTGATTAGTCAATTGGTAGGCGAGACTAGGTGAAATTTTGCTAATGTGGGATATATGTGAATCATTCTCGTGAATGTGAATAATTGAAACTGGGATGCATTTGTAACATTGGAAGGGTGTTCTTATTTTTTTTTATTTTTTTATTTTTTTATTATACTTTAAGTTCTAGGGTACATGTGCATAACGTGCAGGTTTGTTACATATGTATACTTATGCCATGTTGGTGTGCTGCACCCATCAACTCGTCAGCACCCATCAATTCATCATTTATATCATGTATAACTCCCCAATGCAATCCCTCCCTCCTCCCCCCTCCCCATGATAGGCCCCAGTGTGTGATGTTCCCCTTCCCGAGTCCAAGTGATCTCATTGTTCAGTTCCCACCTATGAGTGACAACATGTGGTGTTTGGTTTTCTCTTCTTGTGATAGTTTGCTAAGAATGATGGTTTCCAGCTGCATCCATGTCCCTACAAAGGACGCAAACTCATCTTTTTTTATGGCTGCATAGTATTCCATGGTGTATATGTGCCACATTTTCTTAATCCAGTCTGTCACAGATGGACATTTGGGTTGATTCCAAGTCTTTGCTATTGTGAATAGTGCCGCAATAAACATACGTGTACATGTGTCTTTGTAGTAGAATAATTTATCATCCTTTGGGTATATACCCAGTAGTGGGATGGCTGGGTCATATGGTACATCTAGTTCTAGATCCTTGAGGAATTGCCATACTGTTTTCCATAATGGTTGAACTAGTTTACAATCCCACCAACAGTGTAAAAGTGTTCCTATTTCTCCACATCCTCCCCAACACCTGTTGTTTCCTGACTTCTTAATGATTGCCATTCTAACTGGTGTGAGATGGTATCTCATTGTGGTTTTGATTTGCATTTCTCTGATGGCGAGTGATGATGAGCATTTTTTCATGTGTCTGTTGGCTGTATGAATATCTTCTTTTGAGAAATGTCTGTTCATATCCTTTCCCCACTTTTTGATGGGGTTGTTTGATTTTTTCTTGTATATTTGTTTGAGTTCTGTGTAGATTCTGGATATTAGCCCTTTGTCAGATGAGTAGGTTGCAAAAATTTTCTCTCATTCTGTAGGTTGCCTGTTCACTCTGATGGTAGTTTCTTTTGCTGTACAAAAGCTCTTTAGTTTAATTAGATCCCATTTGTCAATTTTGGCTTTTGCTGCCGTTGCTTTTGGTGTTTTAGACATGAAGTCCTTGCCCATGCCTATGTCCTGAATGGTACTACCTAGATTTTCTTCTAGGGTTTTTATGGTATTAGGTCTAACATTTAAGTCTCTAATCCATCTTGAATTAATCTTCGTATAAGGGGTAAGGAAAGGATCCAGTTTCAGCTTTCTACTTATGGCTAGCCAATTTTCCCAGCACCATTTATTAAATAGGGAATCCTTTCCCCATTTCTTGTTTCTCTCAGGTTTGTCAAAGATCAGATGGCTGTAGATGTGCGGTATTATTTCTGAGGACTCTGTTCTGTTCCATTGGTCTATATCTCTGTTTTGGTACCAGTACCATGCTGTTTTGGTTACTGTAGCCTTGTAGTATAGTTTGAAGTCAGGTAGCGTGATGCCTCCATCTTTGTCCTTTTGACTTAGGATTGTCTTGGCAATGCAGGCTCTTTTTTGGTTCCATATGAACTTTAAAGCAGTTTTTTCCAATTCTGTGAAGAAACTCATTGGTAGCTTGATGGGGATGGCATTGAATCTATAAATAACCTTGGGCAGTATGGCCATTTTCACGATATTGATTCTTCCTATCCATGAGCATGGTATGTTCTTCCATTTGTTTGTGTCCTCTTTGATTTCACTGAGCAGTGGTTTGTAGTTCTCCTTGAAGAGGTCCTTTACATCCCTTGTAAGTTGGATTCCTAGGTATTTTATTCTCTTTGAAGCAATTGTGAATGGAAGTTCATTCCTGATTTGGCTCTCTGCTTGTCTGTTACTGGTGTATAAGAATGCTTGTGATTTTTGCACATTAATTTTGTATCCTGAGACTTTGCTGAAGTTGCTTATCAGCTTAAGGAGATTTTGGGCTGAGACGATGGGGTTTTCTAAATATACAATCGTCATCTGCAAACAGGGACAATTTGACTTCTTCTTTTCCTAACTGAATACCCTTGATTTCTTTCTCTTGCCTGATTGCCCTAGCCAGAACTTCCAACACTATGTTGAATAGGAGTGGTGAGAGAGGGCATCCCTGTCTTGTGCCAGTTTTCAAAGGGAGTTTTTCCAGTTTTTGCCCATTCAGTATGATATTAGCTGTGGGTTTGTCATAAATAGCTCTTATTATTTTGAAGTACGTTCCATCAATACCGAATTTATTGAGCGTTTTTAGCATGAAGGGCTGTTGAATTTTGTCAAAAGCCTTTTCTGCATCTATTGAGATAATCATGTGGTTCTTGTCTTTGGTTCTGTTTATATGCTGGATTACGTTTATTGATTTGCGAATGTTGAACCAGCCTTGCATCCCAGGGATGAAGCCCACTTGAGCATGGTGGATAAGCTTTTTGATGTGCTGCTGAATCTGGTTTGCCAGTATTTTATTGAGGATTTTTGCATCGATGTTCATCAGGGATATTGTTCTAAAATTCTCTTTTTTTGTTGTGTCTCTGCCAGGCTTTGGTATTAGGATGATGTTGGCCTCATAAAATGAGTTAGGGAGGATTCCCTCTTTTTCAATTGATTGGAATAGTTTCAGAAGGAATGGTACCAGCTCCCCCTTGTACCTCTGGTAGAATTCAGCTGTGAATCCATCTGGTCCTGGACTTTTTTTGGTGGGTAAGCTATTAATTGTTGCCTCAATTTCAGAGCCTACTATTGGTCTATTCAGGGATTCAACTTCTTCCTGGTTTAGCCTTGGGAGAGTGTAAGTGTCCAGGAAATTATCCATTTCTTCTAGATTTTCTAGTTGATTTGCGTAGAGGCGTTTATAGTATTCTCTGATGGTAGTTTGTATTTCTGTGGGGTCAGTGGTGATATCCCCTTTATCATTTTTTATTGCGTCTATTTGATTCCTCTCTCTTTTCTTCTTTGTTAGCCTTGCTAGCGGTCTGTCAATTTTGTTGATCTTTTCAAAAAACCAACTCCTGGATTCATTGATTTTTTGGAGGGTTTTTTGTGTCTCTATCTCCTTCAGTTCGGCTCTGATCTTAGTTATTTCTTGCCTTCTGCTAGCTTTTGAATGTGTTTGCTCTTGCCTCTCTAGTTCTTTTAATTGTGATGTTAGAATGTCAATTTTAGATCTTTCCTGCTTTCTCTTGTGGGCATTTAGTGCTATAAATTTCCCTCTACACACTGCTTTAAATGTGTCCCAGAGATTCTGGTATGTTGTATCTTTGTTCTCATTGGTTTCAAAGAACATCTTTATTTCCGCTTTCATTTCGTTATGTACCCAGTAGTCATTCAGGAGCAGGTTGTTCAGTTTCCATGTAGTTGAGTGGTTTTGATTGAGTTTCTTAGTCCTGAGTTCTAGTTTGATTGCACTGTGGTCTGAGAGACAGTTTGTTATAATTTCTGTTCTTTTACATTTGCTGAGGAGTGCTTTACTTCCAATTATGTGGTCAATTTTGGAATAAGTGCGATGTGGTGCTGAGAAGAATGTATATTCTGTTGATTTGGGGTGGAGAGTTCTATAGATGTCTATTAGGTCCGCTTGGTGCAGAGATGAGTTCAATTCCTGGATATCCTTATTAACTTTCTGTCTCGTTGATCTGTCTAATGTTGACAGTGGAGTGTTGAAGTCTCCCAATATTATTGTATGGGAGTCTAAGTCTCTTTGTAAGTCTCTAAGGACTTGCTTTATGAATCTGGGTGCTCCTGTATTGGGTGCATATATATTTAGGAGAGTTAGCTCTTCCTGTTGAATTGATCCCTTTACCATTATGTAATGGCCTTCTTTGTCTCTTTTGATCTTTGATGGTTTAAAGTCTGTTTTATCAGAGACTAGGATTGCAACCCCTGCTTTTTTTTGTTCTCCATTTGCTTGGTAGATCTTCCTCCATCCCTTTATTTTGAGCCTATGTATGTCTCTGCATGTGAGATGGGTCTCCTGAATACAGCAGACTGATGGGTCTTGACTCTTTATCCAATTTTCCAGTCTGTGTCTTTTAATTGGAGCATTTAGTCCATTTACATTTAAGGTTAATATTGTTATGTGTGAACTTGATCCTGCCATTATGATATTAACTGGGTATTTTGCTCGTTAGTTGATGCAGTTTCTTCCTAGCCTCGATGGTCTTTACATTTTGGCATGTTTTTGCAATGGCTGGTACCGGTTTTTCCTTTCCATGTTTAGGGCTTCCTTCAGGGTCTCTTGTAAGGCAGACCTGGTGGTGACAAAATCTCTAAGCATTTGCTTATCTGTAAAGGATTTTATTTCTCCTTCACATATGAAATTTAGTTTGGCTGGATATGAAATTCTGGGTTTAAAATTCTTTTCTTTAAGAACGTTGAATATTGGCCCCCACTCTCTTCTGGCTTGTAGAGTTTCTGCCGAGAGATCTGCTGTTAGTCTGATGGGCTTCCCTATGTGGGTAACCCGACCTTTCTCTCTGGCTGCCCTTAAGATTTTTTCCTTCATTTCAACTTTGGTGAATCTGGCAATTATGTGTCTTGGAGTTGCTCTTCTCCAGGAGTATCTTTGTGGTGTTCTCTGTATTTCCTGAATTTGAATGTTGGCCTGCCCTACTAGGTTGGAGAAGTTCTCCTGGATGATATCCTGAAGAGTGTTTTCCAACTTGGTTCCATTTTCCCCCTCACTTTCAGGCACCCCAATCAGACGTAGATTTGGTCTTTTTACGTAATCCCATACTTCTTGCAGGCTTTGTTCATTTCTTTTTCTTCTTTTTTCTTTTGGTTTCTCTTCTCGCTTCATTTCATTCATTTGATCTTCAATCGCTGATACTCTTTCTTCCTGTTGATCGAGTCAGTTACTGAAGCTTGTGCATTTGTCACGTATTTCTCGTGTCATGGTTTTCATCTCTGTCATTTCGTTTATGATCTTCTCTGCATTAATTAGTCTAGCTGTCAATTCTTCCACTCTTTTTTCAAGATTTTTAGTTTCTTTGTGCCCTGGGTACGTAATTCCTCCTTTAGCTCTGATAAGTTTGATGGACTGAAGCCTTCTTCTCTCCTCTCGTCCAAGTCATTCTCTGACCAGCTTTGATCCGTTGCTGGCGATGGGCTGCGCTCCTTTGCAGGGGGAGATGCGCTCTTATTTTTTGAATTTCCAGCTTTTCTGCCCTGCTTCTTCCCCATCTTTGTGGTTTTATCTGTCTCTGGTCTTTGATGATGGTGACATACTGATGGGGTTTTGTTATAGGTGTCCTTCCTGTTTGATAGTTTTCCTTCTGACAGTCAGAAGGACTGTCTGTTGGTCTGTTGGAGATTGCTTGAGGTCCACTCCAGACGCTGTTTGCCTGGGTATCAGCAGCAGAGGTTGCCGAAGATAGAATATTGCTGAACAGCGAGTGTACCTGTCTGATTCTTCCTTTGGAAGTTTCCTCTCAGGGGTGTACTCCACCCTGTGAGGTGTGGGGTGTCAGACTGCCCCTAGTGGGGGATGTCTCCCAGCTAGGCTACTCAGGGGTCAGGGACCCACCTGAGCAGGCAGTCTGTCCGTTCTCAGATCTCAACCTCCGCATCGGGAGATCCACGGCTCTCCCCAAAGCTGTCAGACAGAGTCGTTCGCGTCTGCACCGGCCCCCGCTGCTTCCCCTGTTCAGGGTGTTCTTATTTTTTAACCCAACTTTTTTTGTATTTGTTTCCAACTGACCTCAGGTGCCCTGGGTAGAACCTAGGTAATTCTTGGAACAGACAAACAGATGCTGCTAATTTTATGGTGTCAGTTTAAGTTTAATTTAAAGAGAAAATTTTCTCACCAGTATTTAATTCATTTTCAAATAAGTTATACTTATCATAAATGGTATAATACACCATACACTGAAGTGTGTGAGTATGAAACTACAGTTAAATTAGAAAGTTCTTAAATAAACTGCATTTCATGAGTAAAGGATGGAATTTTTGGAAATTCCAGATCAACCATCCAGCTGTGAAATCTGTGTCTTTGAAGCACTATCACTGTCCTGAGAGTTGTTTTTCTCTGGTGGTATTTCAGTGGAAACTAGTTTGGGGAATAGCCCCTTCACTTTTTATATTTGCTTGTTACTTTTCATTGTAAATCTGTGTTTTTAAACTGTATTTAAATGTTAATAGAATCCATCCCAATAAAACATAACCAACAGGTGTTTTCATTTCTAATCATCACAGATCAATCTCTTATTAGTTATGGTGATCAGTTTACTTACCTGAGAGTAAATGACACCTGGGCAGAACACAGGGCTCCATAGAAGTACAGAATCTTGGGTCCAACCCTGTCCAAGCATCAAAATGTGTATATTAACAATATTTCTGTGTGAATTGTGTGTGAAGTAAAGTGAGATTAGTAAAACTTGCAGTAGATTATTAATCTGGCTCACTTTGTAATCAGCAAATGAGCTTTAAAGAGTGTCAATGAACAGTGCCTACCCCCAAGAGATAAGAACTTCCAGTGTCTTGTGTGAAACCATGGCATCTGAATTGCTCATGATTCTGAAGATAATTCCCCTGTCCCCCATGGTTTCAGAATCACTGCAGGTGGTGGAAACAGATAACACATCAGTCCCTTGCTCTCTCTGTTCTCTTCACTCAGGAAAACTCTCACTGGGACCAAGGAAAATCCTATGGTTTCCTAGGGAGAAGGATTTTTCTCAGGAGAGAAAATGGTGGCTCCTTCCTCCCTGTTGAGCCTCTTCCTCAGGATTGCCCCTTTGTCTCTCCAGGACTCTGTTCATCAGACCCGAGATGCCCCCTGGTTAAGCACATCTGGCCTATGAACAAAGAAGGGGAAGGAATGGTTCCAAAGACTGTACTATGCTCACTCCACCATCCTCTCTGAAACTATCCTGACTTCCTGATCCCTGGGTCAGAAGCTGTTTCTTTATACCTCTAGGTTTTGCCTCACAGCCTAAATCCTGCCCCATTTCCTATATCTTGTAAATTTTGACAAAACCTGTAGAGTCTAGATCTTCATTCCTGACAGGCCAAAGGGAGATACACCAGAATTCAGTCCCTCTGAGACTGCAGGACATCTCAGCTTCCATCAACATGAAATTTTGCATCAAATACAGTTACTGCAGGTCCACTTCACAATGAGTAATGGAAGTTGAGACAACATCTCAGACCCTGTAGTTTTTGGCCAAGCTCATTTAGTTTGGCAATGCTTTTACTCTATAAATCAGTTGCAAAAACACTTAGGATTCATATTATTTAGTCTTTTAATCAGTCTGTCTTTATTTTCAATGTATTTGCTACACTTTAGCTTAATATTTCTTATAAACTTTGATGCAAAATTCTCAATATAATAGTGGCAAACCAAATCCAGCAATACATCAAAAAGCTTATCCACCAAGATCAAGTCGGCCTCATCCCTTGGGTGCAAGGCTGGTTCAACATATGCAAAACAATAAAAGTAATTCACCACATAAACAGAATTAAAGACAAAAACCCCATGATTATTTCAGTTGACTCAGAAAAGGTCTTTGATAAAATTCAACATTCCTTTATGTTAAAAATTCTCATGAAACTAGGTATTGCTGGAACATGCCTCAAAATAATAAGAGCTATTTATGACAAACCCACAGTCAATATCATACTGAATAGGCAAAAGCTGGAAGCATTCCATTTGAAATTTGGCACAAGGGAAGGATGCCCTCTCTCACCACTCCTATTCAATATAGTGTTGGAAGTTCTGGCCAAGGCAATCAGGTAAGAGAAAGAAATAAAGCATATTCAAACAGGAAAAGAGGAAGTCAAACTGTCTTTTTTTGCAGATGACATGATCCTATATCTATAAAATCCCATCACCTCAGCCCAAAAGATTCTTAAGCTACAAGCAACTTCAGCAAAGTCTCAAGATACAAAATCAGTGTGCAAAAATCTCAAGCATTCTTATACACCAACAATAGACAAGAAGAAAGCCAAATCACAAATGAATTCCCATTTACAATTGCTACAAAGAGTATAAAATATCTAGGAATACAGCTAACAAGGCAAGTGAAGGACCTCTTCAAGGAGAACTACAAACCACTACTCAAGGAAATAAGAGAGGACACAAACAAATGGAAAAACATTCCATGCTCATGGGTAAGAAGAATCGATATCATGAAAATGGCCATACTTCCCAAAGTAATAGATTCAAGGCTACTCCCATAAACTACCCATAGATTCAAGGCTACTCCCATAAACTACCATGGACATTCTTTACAAAATTAGAAACAACTACTTCAAAATTCATATGGAATGAAAAAAGAGCCCATATACCCAGGACAATCCTAAGCAAAAATAACAAAGCTGGAGGCATCATGCTACCTGACTTCAAACCATATTACAAGGCTACAGTAACCCAAACAGCATGATAGTGGTACAAAACAGACACATAGACCAATGGAATGGAATAGAGATATCAGAAATAAGACTGCACATTTACAACCATTTTATTTTGGATGAAAACAAGCAATGGGGAAAGGATTCCCTATTTAATAATAAATGGTGCTGGAAAAACTGGCTAGACATATGCAGAAAACTGAAACTGGACCCCTTCCTTATACCTTATACAAAAATGAACTGAAAATGGATTAAAGATTCAAATGTAAAACCCAAAACTATAAAAATCCAACCCCATATAAAAGTGGGCAAAAACTGGGTGCAGTAGCTCATGCCTGTAATCCCAGAAGTTTGGGAAGGTGAGGTGGGCAGATAACTTGAGGCCAGGAGTTCAAGATCAGCCTGGCCAACCTGGTGATACTCAGTCTCTACTAAAAATACAATAAATTAGCCGGATGTGGTGGCAGGTGCCTGTAATCCCAACTACTCAGGAGGCTGAGACAGAAGAATCGCCTGAATCTGGGAGGCAGAGGTTGCAGTGACCCGAGATTGTGCCACTGAACTCCACCCTGGGTGACACAGCAAGACTCTGTCTTAAAAAGTGAAAATAAAAATATTTTAAAAAGTGAGCAAAGGATATGAACAGACACTTCTCAAAAGAAGACATTTATGCAGCCAACAAACATGTGAAAAAAAAAAGCCCAACGTTACTGATCATTAGAGAAATACAAATCAAAACCACAGTGAGATGCCATCTCATGCCAGTCAGAATGGAGATTATTAAAAAGTCAAGAAACAACAGATGCTGGTGAGACTGTGGGGAAACAGGAACACTTTTACACTGTTGGAGCAAATGTAAATTCAACCACTGTGGAAGACAGTGTGGTGATTTTTCAAAGACCTAGAATCAGAAATACCATTTGACCCAGCAATGCCATTACTGGGTATATACCCAAAGAAATATAAATTCTTGTATTATAAAGATACTTGCATGCATATGTTCATTGCCACACGACTCACAATAGCAAAAACATGGAATCAACCCAAATGCCCATCAGTGACAGACTGGATACAGAAAGTGTGATACATATACACCATGGAATACTATGCAGCCATAAAAAGGAATGAGATCATGTCCTTTGCAGGGACATGGATGAAGCTGGAAACCATTATTCTCAGCAAACCAATGCAGGACAGAAAACCAAATACACATGTTCTCACTTACAAGTGGCAGATGAACAATGAGAAAACATAGACACAGGGAGGGGAACAACATACACTGGAGCCTGTCTGGGGGTGAGTGGGGAGGGAGTGCATCAGAATAAATAGCTAATGCATGTGGGGCTGAATACCTAGGTTACGGGTTGATAGGTACAAAAACCACCATGGCACACACTTACTTTATGTAACAAACCTGCACGTTCTGCACATGTATCCTGGAACTTAAAATGAAATAAAATAAAATTTTTAAAAACTTTATTTTTTCTAAGTCCTGTTTGCAGTTTACAACATGAACTTTCTAGTAGACATTTATCATATATAGAATTATATAGTTGATTTTTGAACAACTATGGTTCTGCCATTCTTTAAAATGCAAATTCTTTATGAATGTGTGTGTATATGTACACATATGCGTGTATATATATGTGTGTGTGCATATATGTTTGTGTATATATATGTGTACATGTATGTGTGTGTGTGCATATATATATATATATATATATATATACACACACACACATATATAATGCTCCTGGTCTTCTGTTTGAGTAGGCTGAGAGGGAGGAGGAGGAGGAGTGGTTGTTCTTGCAGTCTCAGAGGTAGCTAGGTGGAAGTGAATCTGTACAAATGAACACATGAAGTTCTCATTTGTAAGTGTGAGTTAAATAATTGTACACCTGGACATAGAAGTGGAATGATAGACACTAGAGATCTGGAAGGGTGAGAGGGTGGGAGGGGCAAATAATAAACAATGGCTCAGATATCTGGATTCCTAGATCCCAAATGGTGTACAATTATTTCTTTTTAATTTGTGTACATTTACCAGCAAGTTTGAGAAGAGTGAGCCAAGCTCAGAAAGGCATTCAGCCCTAAAATCAGATGTGCATGGCAATGGGCAGAAGTACCCTCTCCCTTTCTCAGAAGAAATCCAAGCTTCCTTTATACCCCTTACCCACAGGAAAGTTATCTTCCAAAATGTATTTCTGCTGGAGGCAAAACGTTTTATATTTTATGAAAAAAAACTTGTAACTTGGTAAAACTTATAAATTAATATTGGAAAAACAGTAGGGCACTCTCTTTGGGACATAATCTTTGAGACACTTCAGCAGCATATACAGCTTGTAATTGGTCCTAAGAAAATCCAGACAGCATAAACTTGAGAATGTTCATGAGGAATAGAAAAGTACACATTTACTCACATATTTTACATTAAAGTTTATCAAGGGTAGAAATTCAAAAAATCTGTTTTACTATGAATGTTCATATGAAAGTACAGACATTCACCTAAATTTTCCTGAAATTATTTAAAAATTAATTTGTCATTGGTAACAGAAACTTCCAAACATCTCCATTTTACAAGTCTCATTATCCATATTTTCCCTAAAATATTCAGAAGTAGAAAACAAAAATACAGATTAAAATAGCTCATATTTTTCAAATTTAAAATAATTGTTCAGTAACTGGGAAGAAAGGTTTACACAAATTGGAAATTCTGTATGTATATAGAAATTAATAAGATGAGAAAATTATGGCCAATAATAGGGGGCTTCAGTAAGTTCATGCAAAATAACAATTATGAAAAAACTATGCATGAACTTTTAGCTTTTGCATCAAAACACACATATACTAGTTTATTTTAACTTTTTTTTTTTTTCTTTTTTTGAGACAGGGTTTCACTCCCCTCACCGAGGTTGCAGTGCAGTGGAGCAATCTTAGCTCAAAGTAACCTCTGCTTCCTAGGCTGAAGCGATTCTCCTGCCTCAGCCTTCCAAGTAGCTGGGACCTTGTCCGGCTAATATTTGTATTTTTTGTAGAGGCTAATTTTTGTATTTTCTGTCGAGGCAGGGTTTTGCCATGTTGTCCAACCTCCCAAAGTGCAGGGATTACAGGCGTGAGCCACCATGCCCGGCCCTGTTTTAATATATCTGAACAGGATTTAAAACATCAGATGTGGATATTCAGCTTTTCCAATACTATGTTTTGAAAAGACTGTCATTTCTCTAATGTGTGATCTTGTTGTCTTTGTCAAAAATCAGTCATCTGTAAGTGAATAGCTTTATTTCTGTGTTCTCTACTTGTTCCATTGCTAGAGGCTTATATTTCACAATATGCAAAAATAAACTTAAAGTGGATTAAAGACTTCAGGTAAGACCTGAAATGATAAAACTACTAGAAAGACAATGCTTTATAAAATTTGTCTAAACAAGATTTTTCTTTCTTTCTCTTTCCTTCCTTCCTTCCTTCCTTCCTCCTTCCTTCCTTCCTTCCTTCCTTCTTCCTTCCTTCCTTCCTTCCTTTCTTTCTTTCTTTCATTTATTTTTATATTTTTTTGAGAGAGTCTTGCTCTGTCACCCAGATTGAATTGCAGTGGTGCAATCTAGGCTCACCGCAACCTTCACCTCCCGGAGTCAAGCCATTCTCCTGCCTCAGCCTCCCAGTGCTGGGATTACAGGCATGCATCACCACTGCCCAGATATTTTTGTATTTTTAGTAGAGATGGGGTTTTACCATATTGACCAGGCTGGTCTTGAACTCCTGATCTCAATGATCCACCTCGCACCTCCTAAAGTGCTGGGATTACAGGCGTGAGCCACCACACCCAGCAAGAAATTTTTTATAAGACCTCAAAAGCACAGGCAATAAAAACAAAAATAGACAAATGAGACTATATTGAACTAAAAAGCTTTTGCATAGCAAAGTAAACAACAAAGTGAAGAAATAGGCAAATGGAATTACATTAAACTAAAATGCTTCTGCACAGCAAAGTAAACGCAAAGTGAAGAGATGACCTACAGAATGGGAAAAATATTTGCAGCCTATTTATCTGACAAGAGTAAACATCCGAATTTATAGGGACTCAAATAACTCAATAGCAAAAGAAAAATAATCTAATTAAAAATAGACAAAAGTAACATCTTAAGCAACGTTTCTCATGAGAAGACATACAAATGTCCAAGAGGTATATAAAAAATGCTTAAAATTACTAATCATCCAAGAAATGAAAATCAAAATGAAAATCTGATATCTCACTAATTTGAATGGCTACTATCAAAAACACACACACAAAGTCTAATGTTGGTGTAAATGTGGGGAAAGAAATGCTTACATACTTTAAGAATGTAAATTAGTACAATGATACTGAAAAATAATATGAGGTACCTCGAAGTGTTAAAAATAGAGCTACCCCCGGCGCGGTGGCTCAAGCCTGTCATCCCAGCACTTTGGGAGGCCGAGACGGGCGGATCACGAGGTCAGGAGATCGAGACCCTCCTGGCTAACAGGTGAAACCTCGTCTCTACTAAAAAATACAAAAACTAGCCGGGCGAGGTGGCGGCGCCTGTAGCCCCAGCTACTTGGGGAGGCTGAGGCAGGAGAATGGCTTAACCCGGGACCGGAGCTTGCATTGAGCTGAGTCCAGCCACTGCACTCCAGCCTGGGTGACAGAGCGAGACCTGTCTCAAAAAAAAAAAAAAAAAAAAATAGAGCTACCTATTACTCGCAATCCACTATTGTTGTTTAATCCAGGAAATCAAATCAGTATGTCATGAGATGTCTCTACACTGACATGTTTATTGAGACACTATTAACAGTAACCGAGGTTATGGAATCGGTCTAAATGTGCATCAAACGACTTATGGATAAAGAAATGTGGTATATACAAAATGGAATACAATTCATTATAAAAACAATTCTGCCATATAAAAACAAGGATCCTTTTAAGTGGAAAATACAGAGACAATGTGGCTATGCAAACTATTCACTCTGCAACAAATTAATAACCAGAAAATGCAATTCAAACAACTCAACAGTAAAAAAAAAGTAAATAATTCGATTAAAAATGGGCAAATAACTAATGGGATCTCTCAAAAAGGACAAACATGGCAACATGTATATGGAAACATGTTCAACTCACTAATTATTAGGGACATACAAATCAAACACAATGAGATATTATCTCATTCCTGCTAGAATGGCATTTATTAGAAAGAAAAAAATATGTCTGGAAAGAACGTGGAAGGAAGGAATTATACACAGTCTGTGAGAATGGTAAATTAGTATAGCCATTTATAAAACAGGGTGGAGCTTTCTAAAATAAATTATGTATAGTTTCTTAAAACAGAACTACATACGATTCAGCAACCAACTATTGAGTAATATTCAAAAGAAGGAAATTAATATGTTGAAGAGTTATCTGCATTCCCATGTTTATTTCACCTCTATTTACAGAGCCACAATATGAAATCCACCAAGTGTTCATAATCTGACAAATGAATAAAGAAAATGTGGTATAAATACACATGGAATACTTTTCAGCCATAGAAAGCACGAAATCCTGCCATTTGCAGCACACAGTTGAAACTAGAGACCATTAAATGAAATAAGCTGGATACAGAGAGACAAACATGCATGATTTATTTATATGTGACATTTAAGGAATTGATCTCATTAAAATAGAAAGAGAATAGTGGTTCCAGAGGCTAGGAGAATAAGGTTGTGTTTTAGGAACAGATTGTCAACAGGTATAAGTTACAGTTAGATGAGAGAAATATGTTCTGGTGTTCTGTTGCACAGTAGGGATTTATGGTTACTAATATTGTATTGTATATTTTTAGTTTAAAGAGGATTCAATGGTCTCACCACAGATAAATGCAGTGTATAGATGATGGATATGCCAAACCTGCGATTTGACTATGACACAATGCATGCATGTATTGAAACATCACACTGTACTCCATTACTATGTAAAAAATCATGGATCAATTAAAAATAAATAAATACATGCATACATATTTTAAAGTGTTCTCAGAAGGGGACTTAAAGAAGCAGAACGGGGGCAGGAAATGACTAAGGAAAGATGTGATCTATACTGGAAACTAGCTTCTTGCTTGGCCACATGTTCCCATGAGTTCAACCTACACACAAAGATGATCCACCTTAAGCCAGGAATTAGACTCTGTACCCCTCTCCCTGTCAGTTACTGGCCTTGTACCTCTGCAACACAGGTCATTTTCCTCTAGGGGGTAGAGAAGGTGATTTTCCAAAGGAGGATACGGTGTGGGACCAGACAGCCAACATTTATGGCAGCTGGGGAATGGGTGCAATTCCTGGGGAAATTGATACATTAGCTTCCAAAGTCCCTATTCCAGACAAGCTGGCTAGCTTAGGAAGCGTTTCCTTGATAGGCTATATCATTGGCCATGGCCAATCTCCTTTGGCCAGGGGTTCACCTTTGATGTCTCAGCATTTTATGAAATTAACATGTCCCAAAGAGAATTTTGATTCCAATCCTGTAAATATGCCTTTTTTCCCCAAGTCTTTCCCATCTCAGTTAATTAATATTCTCTTGGGAGATGCACATGGCAACACCTAGAAATCACTTTTCACCCCTTAATCCCCATATTCAATCTATCAGCTAAACCTTGCTTAATTGTGTTCATGTTTTGTTTTGTTTTTAACTGTTCCTAATGCTCCCTTCCACCACAGTATCTAATATGTTTGAAGGTATAATCTTCCTATTTGTATACTCACTATATCAAAGGTAAATATGTTTGCCACTCAATTAATCTTTGTTTAATTAACAAGTACAGGTCCAGAAACCTCAAAGATTAATATCTATATTTTATTGTATTTTATAGTGATGCCCAAAAACCTCTATTTTATGATCATCTTAAGTGAATAGCTGCAGAAATAAGTGTTGCTTCTATTCCCTTTACCTCTTTATACCAGGTTCGTATCACACAAAAAAGGGTGGCAATGTTTTCTCTAATGTTAATGCTGCGATCATTCAATTATATAGGTTCTGGCATTCTTTAATTCTAACTCAGTTGTCTTCATTAATCAGGTGTAATTTTTCAACTTAAGACATCCCACAGGACTAGAAGAGATAAGCAGAGAATAATTCATTAATTCATAATATATGCTTTAAAAATAGAAATGAATGTTTCTATGAAAAGTACCTTAACAATACAATTTAATTTTTTGCATCTGGTCTCTAAGCAAGAAACATGATTCACACAGGGACACTTTTTTTTTGTTTTTGAAAACACATTCCAATCCTCATCCCAGGATGCCGTTCATCATCTTAATGTTGGTGTGTTTGATACATTACACATAGAATATGGAGCTTAAATTTCCTGCTGATCTGCTATTATGTCACTTAGTCTTCTCAGGAGATACCTGTCTTACAAATTAGGCAAGAAGACAAATGACAACCCACAATAATGCATATTTGCTGTGTTTTCAACCCAGGCATATACTAGATATATTGACACTAAGAGAGAAGCATGAAGTATACCTCCTTCAACTAGGAGCACAAAGAAACACAAATTAACAAATGAAAATATCTTTGAACATTCATTTAAATTATGACTTACAAAGATCAAATTACCTTTTGAAATATTTTCTACAAAGCCAAGTGTTTAAAAAACCATAAATGAAATTAGGTTGCTTGAGCATCAGGAAATTGAATTTTAGACAGAAACTGTCAGACTGATATCATCTATCTTTCCAACAAGGATATCAATCATTGTTTCTTCCCTCCCTTCAGTACTACTTTCCACACTTTCAGCTGTCTGTGCTGAAATAGCCGAATTGAGTTGCTTCTGCCTTATTTGTGTTTTATTTTTCAATTTTTAGTAAGCCTCTGGAGGGATAGAAAAAAACAAATAATGCTCTTTATAATAAAAAAAAAAAAAACTTTGGATAGTTAAACGTAAAAGTACTATAACAGAGTGTAAATTTCACTGCTCCTTAAATGAGATATTTAAAAGACATAAAATATGCATATTTATTATAATATTTGGTTATATATTTTCTTTTATAGAAGTCAAGGTACGTTCTGCCATGGATTACTTATCTAAGCTAGAAATCCTTGTAAAAGAACTGTACTGTAGAGTTTGTTGTCTAATGTTTACAGTGTTTGAAGTCTTTTATAATTAAATATATTTTCTCTAAGGTGGTATGCCCGCCTCTTACATAGTCTAGGCCTCTCTTTCTTACTTTGACAATCAGGTACTTCTTGATACTAGAATTATTGAATATCATCAAACGTTTTCAAATATAATATAATACCCTTCATTTTACCATACTATAGACCCAAACTAATTCCTATCCTTAATTATTAACTTATTATATATGACTGAACTTTCCAAGTGGATTGTGTTTTAAATTTTAATTCTTTTCTTTACACGTAAATTATGATTTTTTTAAAAATGCTTCTTATAACAAGCTAGTGTCTTGTAAACT
>NC_044557.1:43888311-43922448 GCF_007565055.1 Rhinopithecus roxellana
CTTCTATGCCTACCCCTGCCTTTATTCTCAGCAGTTTAATAACCTCTGCGTGACCCATCCAGCATCTTGGCCCACTTTTCTTGACCTTCTCCCAAAATGATCTTTGCTTCCATTTTAGTTTCACAATTCTGTGTTGCCCCTTAATACCTTATCCCCAGTAAATGCACCACCTTCAAATTCTTCAAGTAGTCCCCTCTCATTCTCCAGCTGCCTCACTGTATTACTCCTACTGAAACTCTTAATTTACACCATCTAGACTTTTAATTTTTTAATCCTATCATTTTTCTCCCATCTAACTACTCTTACCATCACTGCTGCCTACCCAGCTTACATTTTATGACCAATCATTAGAATTTCTCATTTGAAAGTCATCTGCCGAAAATCCAGCCAACCACTGCTTGAACTCAGCTCTCCACCTTCTCTGTGCTTATACCAGAATTGCTGAATGCTATTTGAGAAATTATACAACTGGACCAAATTAGCCATACTTTAAATTCATTTAAAACTCAAATATATTCTCAATGTAGCATCAAAACTTCATATTTCCCTAATTTTTTTCCAATTTTTACTCTCCCTTCAAGCCTTCCTAGCTTCTTCCTTACCTATTTGCCTCACTCAGACTCTCTAGAATGAGACCCCAGGATAACAGGGATTGTGTATGGTTCAGCACTATTGTTTAGGCTAGGGGCACCTAGTATGATGCCTGGCACATAGTAGAACTTAATAAATACTTGCTGAATGATTATTTCAAGGTGAATATTTTCCCACTAACAAGTCTACCAACCTGCCTATAGATGTCCCCATTTTGCCCTGCCTTCCTTATTGTTCAATGGTTGTATCCCTATTCACATTTATGTGTTCGCATTCAGGCTTTCCACATTATTTTGAAATATTAATAAAATGTTGAATTCACAAATCCATCCATGTTATCACAAGATAGTTCAACATTACATTTGTCCAATAATACTAATAGACAAGCCTTATATAGAATATTTTATTATGATGATTATAATCCTGACTAGCAATTATTGAGCACCACATTATTGCTAAGTACTGTTCCAAGGGCTTTCATGTATTAACACACTTAATCTTCACAATAACATGAGTTAGGCACTGTTTTTTTCATCTCTGTTCAACTGAAGTGCAGAGAGGCCAAGTAACTTGCCACATTCTCACAGTCTAAAAACAAGAGCATCACTCTCATCCATTATGCTCTACTGCCTCCTTTAAAAAGTAAAATAGAAAGGGAAACATTAGTCCAAACTCTCATTGTAAAGAATATTGCAAGGGTAAAGGAAGAAGGAGAGAAATTTTTTGGTATCTGCTTTGTTCATTACAATATCTCCAGGAACTAGTCTCTAGTAACTAGAAAAAATGTGTCACACATAGTAAATATTCAAGAAGTACTGTTGAACTTTTGCCTTCCAACAATTAGCACATTTTAAAAGTTAAATGCTAATCTCCTTTAATTTAGGGTAAAAATAAGTCTCAATCATTTTTCCATTTTATATCCATCAAAAACCCACACAAGACCATCTTTTAGATAACTCAGAGAAATCAAAGTGTTCCTCTTTAAGCATTTTTTAAAGTTTTTAGATGCTTATTCTAAAAGTTCTGAGATAAATCAACTTTAATTTGTCACTAATTGACTCTATTGGATAAGAAAACTCATTTCTTTCCTCATTCAACAGCATTTCTTGAACAAAGTGATAGCTTATAATTTCCTGAGGATGGGCATGAGGAATGAGAAGATAGATAAACTTATAAATAAATAATTATTTTCAGGTGATGGATGGTAAGTATTATGATAAAACTAAGCAAATTAAGGGGCTAGAGAGTGATGCAGGGTGAGCAAGGGGAGAGCCAATTTTGATAGGATGATGAGAGAATTAATTTCTAAAGGGGATGACATTTAGGTAAAGACTTGAATGGCATGAATAAGTATAAAGGTCTTGAAACACAAATGAATCTAACATTTGGAGGAGTAGGAAGAAGTTCAGTGTGGCTGGAGAGTGGTAAGGGAGGTAGGTAGGAGACAAGACTTGTAGCACTTTTGTGTGCCATGTTAAGGACCTAGACTTCATTATGGGTGTCATGGTAAGATATTGCAAGGATTTAAGAAGGGGAATGATATAATCTGATTATATTTTAAGAGATCAGTTTGGCCATGTGTGGAAATTGCTGATAGAGTTTCTATCTGTTTCCCCTCTAAATCTCACGTTGAATTGTAATCCCCAATGTGGGAGGTGGGGCCTGGTTGGAGGTGATTGGATCATGGGGGTGGACTTCTCATGAATGGTTTAGCACCATCCACTTGGAACTGTCCTTGGGAAAGTGAGTGAGTTCTCACGAGATCTGTTCATCTAAAAGTGTATGTCCCCTCCCCTCCCAACTCCCTCTCCTTTGCTTCTGTTCTGGCCATGTAGCCTACCAACTCCTCCTTTGCTATCCACCATGACTGGAAACTTCCTGAGGCCTCACCAGAAGCTGAGATGTTGGTACCATGCTTCCTCTACAGCCCACAGAGCCATGAGCCAATTAAACCTCTTTTCTTTATAAATTACTCAGTCTCTGGTATTAATTTACAGCAGTGCAAGAACAGCCTAGCACAATTGGAGAAGCAAGAGGGGAAGCCAAGTGATCAATTAGGAGGTGACTGAAATATTCCAAGTTAGCACGGATGGTGGCTTATACTAAGTGGGAGGAGCAATGGAGGTGGTAAGAAATGGTAAGAATTCAGAAATATTTGAAGGAAGGGTTAACATGACTTGCTGATACATTAGGGGTGGGGTATGAAATAAAAAGAGGAATTAAGGCCAATGCCTAGATTTTGACCTGAGTAATAGTGAACAGTGGCATTATTAATTTAAATGGGAAAAAACTCATGGTAAGAACTCAGTTCAAGAATTCTCTTGGGATATGTTACCTTCATAGGATGTCACAAGGCTACATCTAAATTTGGAATAAAAAAGGAAGAAATATTTGTCTTCATTAGTGTATAGAGTATGAAGCCACTCTCTATTAGTACTTCAAGTAACTCTAAGGAAAGTTACCTCACTCAGAAAGACTTATGCTTACTCACCAGAAGGCAGCCCAAGTCTACCTATTTAGTTCCACCAGTAAATCCCTTCTAGATTTTTAAGGACTAGGGCCTGTTATAGCAAATCCTATTTAATAACATCTGAGCCCTTTTCCCATTCACTGTGACCTCCCTGTTGTGCCTGGTTAACATGAATTCTCTAGGTTTGGTTATCCCATAGACTTGGTAAGTATTCGTCCTTTCCTGGTCCTTGGATCCCTGTTTCCTGGAGACTTCTTCCTCTAGGGTCCTGCCTCCTCTGGGATTATTATGTTCTGGTTTGGGAATTAAAGTCATATACCATAATGGTAATACTATGAAGCAATGTTCTAAAGAAATGAGGAGCTCCTAGTAGATCTGTGGATTTAGAAGTAGGAGCTCTATGTAAGAGAAACTGAAGCAGAACAGATGAGATTAAAGCTCAGTAGATATAAATCTGAAGAAAGGCTACTCACGGAGCTTAGAAGCTAGACTCTAGGAATCAGGGCAACATAGTGGGTCATTTGACTATAAGGACAACATTTATCTAAATTACAGTACTACCATGAGAATAAGAAGACAAACAACAAACTGGGAGATAATATTTGCAAAAGACATATCTGATAAAGGATTGTTACCCAAAAATACAGAGAACTTTTAAAATCCAACCATAAGAGAACAACCCAATTGAAAAAAGAGCCGAAGACCATAACAGACACAACACCAAAAAAAGATACACAGGTGATATTGTTTGGCTGTTTCCCCACCCAAATCTCACCTTGAATTGTAATAATACCCACAGGTGAAGGGTGGGGACAGGTGGAGGTAATTGAATCATGGGGGCAGTTTCCCCCATACTGTTCTTGTGGTAGTGAATAAGTCTCATAAGATCTCATGGTTTTATAAATGGGAGTCCCCCTGAACAAGCCCTCTTGCCGGTTGCCATGTAAGACATGATTTAGCACCTCATTTGCCTACTGCCATGATGCTGAAGCCTCCCCAGCCATGTGGAACTATGAGTCAATTAAACCTCCCTTCTTTTTAAATTACCCAGTTTGGGTATGTTTTTATTAGTAGTGTGGGAACAGACTAATACATTAAATTGGTACTGGTAGAGTGGGGTGCTGCTGTAAAAATACCCCAAAATGTGGAAGCGACTCTGGAACTGGGTAACAGGCAGAGGTTGGAACAGTTTAGAGGGCTCAGAAAAAGAAAGGAAAATGTGAGAAAGTTTGGAACTTCCTAGAGACTTCTTGAATGGCTGTAACCAAAATGCTGGTAGTGATATGGACAATGAAGTCCAGGCTGAGGTGGTCTCAGATGGAGATTAGGAACTTGTTGGGAACTGGAGTAAAGGTGACTCTTGCTATGTTTTAGCAAAGAAACTGGTGATGCTTTGCCCCTGAACTAGAGAATTGTAGAACTTTCAACTTGAGAGAGATAATTTAGGTCATCTAGAGGAAGACATTTCTAAGCAGCAAAGTGTTCAAGAGGTGATTTGGGTGCTGTTAAAAACATTCAGTTTAATGTATTCACAAAGATGTGATTTGGAATTGGAACTCATGTTTAAAAGGAAAGCAGAGCATAAAAGTGTGGAAAATTTGCAGCCTGACTGTGATAGAAAAGAAAAACCCATTTTCTGAGGAAAAATTCAAGCTTACGGCAGAAATTTGCGTAAGTAATAAGGAGCCAAATGTTAATTGCCAAGATAATGGAGAAAATGCCTCCAGGGCATGTCAAAGAACTTCGTGCAGCCCCTCCTACCACAGGACTGGAGGCCTAGGAGGAAAAAATGGCTTTATGGGCCAAGCCCAGGGCCTTGCTGCTTTGTGCAATCTTGTGACTTGGTGCTCTGTGCCCCAGCTGTAGGTTAAAGGGGCGAATATAAGTCTCATGAGATCTGATGGTTTTATAAATGAGAGTTCCCCTGAACAAGCTCTCTTGCCTGCTACCATGTAAGACGTGACTTTGCTCCTTATTCACCTTCTGCCATGATTGTGAGGCCTCCCCAGCCATGTGAAACTGTGAGTCAATTAAACCTCTTTCCTTTATAAATTACCCAGTTTTGCATATGTCTTTATTAGCAGCATGAGAATAAACTAATACAGATAACAAATAAGCATATGAAAAGATGTTCTACATCATATGTCATTAGAGAAATGCAAATTAAAACAACATAAGATACCATTGCACACTTACTAGAATGGCCAAAATCCAGAACACTGACAACAGCAAATGCTGGTTAGGATGTGGAGCAACAGGAACTCTCATTCATTACCGATGGAATGCAAAATGATACAGTCACTTTGGAAGGCAGTTTGAAGTTTCTCACAAAACTAAACATAATCTTACCATATGGTCCAGCAATCATACTTCTTGGCATTTACCCAAAGGACTTGAAAAGGTATGTCCACACAAAAACCTTCACACAGGTGTTTATAGCAGCTTTATTCATAATTGCCAAAACTTGGAAGCAACCAAAGTATCCTTCAGTAGATGAATGGATAAACTGGTTTATTCAAACAATAGCATATCATTCGGCACTAAAAGGAAATGAGTTATTAAGCCATGAGCAGACAAGAAGTAACCTTAATTGCTTATTAATTATTAAGTAACCTTAATTGCAAATTAATTACAACTGAAAGAAGCCAATCTAAAAAGGGAGCATACTGTGTGATTCCAACTATATGACAATCTGGAAAAGAAAAACTATGGAGAGAGTAAAAAGATCAGGGATTGTCAGGGTTTAGACACTGGAGGAGGGATAAATAGGTAGAGCACAGAGGATGTTAGGGCACTGAAAATACTCTGGATGATAATATAATGAAGGGTACATGTTATACTTTTGTCCAGACCCACAGACTATACAACAGAGTAAATCCCAATGTAAACTATGAACTTCAAGTTATAATGATGTGTCAGTGTAGGCTCACCCTTAGTAACAAATGAAGCACTCTGGTGGGGGATTTTGATTTTGATAGCAGGAGGCTATGCATGTGTGGAGGCAGGGCATATATAGGAAATCCCTGTACCTTACTCTCAATTTTGCTGTGAACCCAAAGCTGCTCTAGAAACCTGTCTTTAAAAAATAAAGAATTTAAAAATTTTTAATAAAAAAAGAAATTAAAATATTAGATTTGGAGCTTAGAAAGGAAGAGCTTTTCTACAGACCCAGCTTGCTGAGAAAGCTCAATTTGGACTTGAAAGTGGAAAGAACCAGTAAGAAAGTGTGATTACACCAAGAGTGAGGCCCAAACATAGGACCTTCTGAATGGAAAGGAATAAAACAGAAAGTATTTAAAGAAGTTTATGTTCAAGCTCATTGAGTTATGGAAGGCCTATAGCAAACTTAACTTCAGTGTTATCCAAGTCTTAGAGAATATTATTATTCTCTTTAAGGTCTTGGAAGGTTAGCTCAAATACTCATCATAAGACACATGGAAAGTTTCACTGCTCCATGTATGTTTCTGCACTTTGTCAGGACACTTACGTTCTCATGGTCCTTTTTTACTTTAAGCTCTGCAGGTGCTAGAGAAGTAATTAAATAAAGGAGTTGTAAAAGAATATGGACTCCAGGGACAGATTGCATAGATTCAAATCTTCCTCCACCACTGATTAGCTGTGTGTCCCCAGACAAATTACTTAACCTCTCTGTGCCTCAGTTTGCTCATTTGAAAACTAAGGTCTTCAAAGAGTTGTAATGAAGACTCTGTAAATCAGTATATACAGAGCTCTTAAAGCTGTGCCTTGTGCATGTTTTTACTCAGTTTGTGATGGTCTTCCCATATCACATGTGCTTCCTTGATTTAATGCCTTTTTGTTTCTCACCAAAACCTGCTCACACAAGGTGTGTAGCAGGCTTTACTGGAGCAACACTGTCCAATAGAAATATAATATGAACTACATATGTAATTTGAAATATTATAGTAGCCACATTTTTAAAAAGTGAAATTAATTTTAGCAGTATATTTTATTTAACCCAACATATCCAAAATATCATAATTAGTTGTGATCAATATAAAATATAATTATTAATGAGATTTGTTGTACAGACTTCTTATTCAAATTAAGTCTTTAAAATCCAGTGTGTATTTTACATTTTGAGTACTTCTTAATTCTTTCTAGTCATATTTCAAGTACTTTATAGCCACCTGTAGCTAGTGGCTACCACATTGGACAATGCACTTCTAGAGTGACCGACAACTTTAAATTTAGTTATTAGATATTTTCATTTGCAAAAGTCTTTTCTCCGAGCAATTTTTAAAGGCTCCAACATTCTATGGGACATCCTGGCATCTTATTGTCTGGCTAGTTTTTCTCTCTTCCCTCCCTGCACTCTCTGGAGCAAAAGAGAAAGAAATTAAATGGAAACAAATTTATTTTATTTGAATATGTAAAGTAAGTTGGCATTCTCTATCCTTCAGCTCAAATCTCAGCCTCTGCTTGAAATACAGGCAATTCTTGATTTGCATGGGCACTGTGTGAACTCAAATTTGTGCATCTCTGAACTGTACTCACTTTGTACATATTTTCAGATAATGAAGGAAGGACTGCCTATAGTACTTTAAAATTTTGACTTTTTAGGCAAAGACTAACCTTATTGCTAGTCCTTCACTCTATGTGGTGAGTGGGTGGTAACCTCTGGGGTTTTTTTGTTGTGGTGGTGGTGGTGGTGGTGGTGGTGATTTAGGTTATCTATTTGTTATTTCTTTTTTTTTTTTTTTTTTTATTATACTTTAAGTTCTAGGGTACATGTGCATAACGTGCAGGTTTGTTACATATGTATACTTATGCCATGTTGGTGTGCTGCACCCATCAACTCGTCAGCACCCATCAATTCATCATTTATATCATGTATAACTCCCCAATGCAATCCCTCCCTCCTCCCCCCTCCCCCCTCCCCATGATAGACCCCAGTGTGTGATGCTCCCCTTCCCGAGTCCAAGTGATCTCATTGTTCAGTTCCCACCTATGAGTGAGAACATGCGGTGTTTGGTTTTCTCTTCTTGTGATAGTTTGCTAAGAATGATGGTTTCCAGCTGCATCCATGTCCCTACAAAGGACGCAAACTCATCCTTTTTTATGGCTGCATAGTATTCCATGGTGTATATGTGCCACATTTTCTTAATCCAGTCTGTCACAGATGGACATTTGGGTTGATTCCAAGTCTTTGCTATTGTGAATAGTGCCGCAATAAACATACGTGTACATGTGTCTTTGTAGTAGACTAATTTATAATCCTTTGGGTATATACCCAGTAGTGGGATGGCTGGGTCATATGGTACATCTAGTTCTAGATCCTTGAGGAATTGCCATACTGTTTTCCATAATGGTTGAACTAGTTTACAATCCCACCAACAGTGTAAAAGTGTTCCTATTTCTCCACATCCTCTCCAACACCTGTTGTTTCCTGACTTCTTAATGATTGCCATTCTAACTGGTGTGAGATGGTATCTCATTGTGGTTTTGATTTGCATTTCTCTGATGGCCAGTGATGATGAGCATTTTTTCATGTGTCTGTTGGCTGTATGAATATCTTCTTTTGAGAAATGTCTGTTCATATCCTTTCCCCACTTTTTGATGGGGTTGTTTGTTTTTTTCTCGTATATTTGTTTGAGTTCTTTGTAGATTCTGGATATTAGCCCTTTGTCAGATGAGTAGGTTGCAAAAATTTTCTCCCATTCTGTAGGTTGCCTGTTCACTCTGACGGTAGTTTCTTTTGCTGTGCAAAAGCTCTTTAGTTTAATTAGATCCCATTTGTCAATTATGGCTTTTGCTGCCGTTGCTTTTGGTGTTTTAGACATGAAGTCCTTGCCCATGCCTATGTCCTGAATGGTACTACCTAGATTTTCTTCTAGGGTTTTTATGGTATTAGGTCTAACATTTAAGTCTCTAATCCATCTTGAATTAATCTTCGTATAAGGGGTAAGGAAAGGATCCAGTTTCAGCTTTCTACTTATGGCTAGCCAATTTTCCCAGCACCATTTATTAAATAGGGAATCCTTTCCCCATTTCTTGTTTCTCTCAGGTTTGTCAAAGATCAGATGGCTGTAGATGTGCGGTATTATTTCTGAGGACTCTGTTCTGTTCCATTGGTCTATATCTCTGTTTTGGTACCAGTACCATGCTGTTTTGGTTACTGTAGCCTTGTAGTATAGTTTGAAGTCAGGTAGCGTGACGCCTCCAGCTTTGTCCTTTTGACTTAGGATTGTCTTGGCAATGCGGGCTCTTTTTTGGTTCCATATGAACTTTAAAGCAGTTTTTTCCAATTCTGTGAAGAAAGTCATTGGTAGCTTGATGGGGATGGCATTGAATCTATAAATAACCTTGGGGAGTATGGCCATTTTCACGATATTGATTCTTCCTATCCATGAGCATGGTATGTTCTTCCATTTGTTTGTGTCCTCTTTGATTTCACTGAGCAGTGGTTTGTAGTTCTCCTTGAAGAGGTCCTTTACATCCCTTGTAAGCTGGATTCCTAGGTATTTTATTCTCTTTGAAGCAATTGTGAATGGAAGTTCATTCCTGATTTGGCTCTCTGCTTGTCTGTTGCTGGTGTATAAGAATGCTTGTGATTTTTGCACATTAATTTTGTATCCTGAGACTTTGCTGAAGTTGCTTATCAGCTTAAGGAGATTTTGGGCTGAGACGATGGGGTTTTCTAAATATACAATCATGTCATCTGCAAACAGGGACAATTTGACTTCTTCTTTTCCTAACTGGATACCCTTGATTTCTTTCTCTTGCCTGATTGCCCTAGCCAGAACTTCCAACACTATGTTGAATAGGAGTGGTGAGAGAGGGCATCCCTGTCTTGTGCCAGTTTTCAAAGGGAATTTTTCCAGTTTTTGCCCATTCAGTATGATATTAGCTGTGGGTTTGTCATAAATAGCTCTTATTATTTTGAGGTACGTTCCATCAATACCGAATTTATTGAGCGTTTTTAGCATGAAGGGCTGTTGAATTTTGTCAAAAGCCTTTTCTGCATCTATTGAGATAATCATGTGGTTCTTGTCTTTGGTTCTGTTTATATGCTGGATTACGTTTATTGATTTGCGAATGTTGAACCAGCCTTGCATCCCAGGGATGAAGCCCACTTGATCATGGTGGATAAGCTTTTTGATGTGCTGCTGAATCCGGTTTGCCAGTATTTTATTGAGGATTTTTGCATCAATGTTCATCAGGGATATTGGTCTAAAATTCTCTTTTTTTGTTGTGTCTCTGCCAGGCTTTGGTATCAGGATGATGTTGGCCTCATAAAATGAGTTAGGGAGGATTCCCTCTTTTTCTATTGATTGGAATAGTTTCAGAAGGAATGGTACCAGCTCCTCCTTGTACCTCTGGTAGAATTCAGCTGTGAATCCATCTGGTCCTGGACTTTTTTTGGTGGGTAGGCTATTAATTGTTGCCTCAATTTCAGAGCCTGCTATTGGTCTATTCAGGGATTCAACTTCTTCCTGGTTTAGCCTTGGGAGAGTGTAAGTGTCCAGGAAATTATCCATTTCTTCTAGATTTTCTAGTTGATTTGCGTAGAGGCGTTTATAGTATTCTCTGATGGTAGTTTGTATTTCTGTGGGGTCAGTGGTGATATCCCCTTTATCATTTTTTATTGCATCTATTTGATTCCTCTCTCTTTTTTTCTTTATTAGCCTTGCTAGCGGTCTGTCAATTTTGTTGATCTTTTCAAAAAACCAACTCCTGGATTCATTGATTTTTTGGAGGGTTTTTTGTGTCTCTATCTCCTTCAGTTCTGCTCTGATCTTAGTTATTTCTTGCCTTCTGCTAGCTTTTGAATGTGATTGCTCTTGCCTCTCTAGTTCTTTTAATTGTGATGTTAGAGTGTCAATTTTAGATCTTTCCTGCTTTCTCTTATGGGCATTTAGTGCTATAAATTTCCCTCTACACACTGCTTTAAATGTGTCCCAGAGATTCTGGTATGTTGTATCTTTGTTCTCATTGGTTTCAAAGAACATCTTTATTTCCGCTTTCATTTCGTTATGTACCCAGTAGTCATTCAGGAGCAGGTTGTTCAGTTTCCATGTAGTTGAGCGGTTTTGATTGAGTTTCTTAGTCCTGAGTTCTAGTTTGATTGCACTGTGGTCTGAGAGACAGTTTGTTATAATTTCTGTTCTTTTACATTTGCTGAGGAGTGCTTTACTTCCAATTATGTGGTCAATTTTGGAATAAGTGCGATGTGGTGCTGAGAAGAATGTATATTCTGTTGATTTGGGGTGGAGAGTTCTATAGATGTCTATTAGGTCCGCTTGGTGCAGAGATGAGTTCAATTCCTGGATATCCTTGTTAACTTTCTGTCTCGTTGATCTGTCTAATGTTGACAGCGGAGTGTTGAAGTCCCCCATTATTATTGTATGTGAGTCTAAGTCTCTTTGTAAGTCTCTAAGGACTTGCTTTATGAATCTGGGTGCTCCTGTATTGGGTGCATATATATTTAGGAGAGTTAGCTCTTCCTGTTGAATTGATCCCTTTACCATTATGTAATGGCCTTCTTTGTCTCTTTTGATCTTTGATGGTTTAAAGTCTGTTTTATCAGAGACTAGGATTGCAACCCCTGCTTTTTTTTGTTCTCCATTTGCTTGGTAGATCTTCCTCCATCCCTTTATTTTGAGCCTATGTATGTCTCTGCATGTGAGATGGGTCTCCTGAATACAGCAGACTGATGGGTCTTGACTCTTTATCCAGTTTGCCAGTCTGTGTCTTTTAATTGGAGCATTTAGTCCATTAACATTTAAGGTTAATATTGTTATGTGTGAACTTGATCCTGCCATTATGATATTAACTGGTTATTTTGCTCGTTAGTTGATGCAGTTTCTTCCTAGCCTCGATGGTCTTTACATTTTGCCAAGTTTTTGCGATGGCTGGTACCGGTTGTTCCTTTCCATGTTTAGGGCTTCCTTCAGGGTCTCTTGTAAGGCAGGCCTGGTGGTGACAAAATCTCTAAGCATTTGCTTATCTGTAAAGGATTTTATTTCTCCTTCACTTATGAAACTTAGTTTGGCTGGATATGAAATTCTGGGTTGAAAATTCTTTTCTTTAAGAACGTTGAATATTGGCCCCCACTCTCTTCTGGCTTGTAGAGTTTCTGCCGAGAGATCTGCTGTTAGTCTGATGGGCTTCCCTTTGTGGGTGACCCGACCTTTCTCTCTGGCTGCCCTTAAGATTTTTTCCTTCATTTCAACTTTGGTGAATCTGGCAATTATGTGTCTTGGAGTTGCTCTTCTGGAGGAGTATCTTTGTGGCGTTCTCTGTATTTCCTGAATTTGAATGTTGGCCTGCCCTACTAGGTTGGGGAAGTTCTCCTGGATGATATCCTGAAGAGTGTTTTCCAACTTGGTTCCATTTTCCCCCTCACTTTCAGGCACCCCAATCAGACGTAGATTTGGTCTTTTTACGTAATCCCATACTTCTTGCAGGCTTTGCTCATTTCTTTTTCTTCTTTTTTCTTTTGTTTTCTCTTCTCGCTTCATTTCATTCATTTGATCTTCAATCGCTGATACTCTTTCTTCCAGTTGATCGAGTCGGTTACTGAAGCTTGTGCATTTGTCACGTATTTCTCGTGTCATGGTTTTCATCTCTGTCATTTCGTTTATGATCTTCTCTGCATTAATGAGTCTAGCTGTCAATTCTTCCACTCTTTTTTCAAGATTTTTAGTTTCTTTGCGCTGGGTACGTAATTCCTCCTTTAGCTCTGATAAGTTTGATGGACTGAAGCCTTCTTCTCTCCTCTCGTCCAAGTCATTCTCTGACCAGCTTTGATCCGTTGCTGGTGATGGGCTGCGCTCCTTTGCAGGGGGAGATGCGCTCTTATTTTTTGAATTTCCAGCTTTTCTGCCCTGCTTCTTCCCCATCTTTGTGGTTTTATCTGTCTCTGGTCTTTGATGGTGGTGACGAACTGATGGGGTTTTGGTATAGGTGTCCTTCCTGTTTGATAGTTTTCCTTCTGACAGTCAGAAGGACTCTCTGTTGGTCTGTTGGAGATTGCTTGAGGTCCACTCCAGACCCTGTTTGCCTGGGTATCAGCAGCAGAGGTTGCCGAAGATAGAATATTGCTGAACAGCGAGTGTACCTGTCTGATTCTTCCTTTGGAAGTGTCCTCTCAGGGGTGTACTCCACCCTGTGAGGTGTGGGGTGTCAGACTGCCCCTAGTGGGGGATTTCTCCCAGCTAGGCTACTCAGGGGTCAGGGACACACCTGAGCAGGCAGTCTGTCCGTTCTCAGATCTCAACCTCCGCGTTGGGAGATCCGCGGCTCTCCCCAAAGCTGTCAGACAGAGTCGTTCGCGTCTGCACCGGCTCCCGCTACTTCCCCTGTTGGTCTTCAGCTGTGCGCTGTCCCCAGAGGTGGAGACTACAGAGACAGGCAGGCTTCCTTGAGCTGCTGTGAGCTCCACCCAGTTCGAGCTTCCCAGCGGCTTTGTTTACCTACTTAAGCCTCAGCAATGGCGGGCGCCCCTCCCCCAGCCTCGCTGCTGCCTTGCGGATAGATCGCGGCAGACTGCTGTGTTAGCAGTGAGGGAGGCTTCGTGGGCGTGGGACCCTCCCGGCCAGGTGTGGGATATATTCTCCTGGAATGCCTGTATGCTTACAGCGCAGTATTGGGGTGGGAGTTACCCGATTTTCCAGGTGTTGTGTGTCTCAGTTCCCCTGGCTAGGAAAACGGATCCCCTTCCCCCTTGCGCTTCCAGGTGAGGCGATGCCTCGCCCTGCTTCAGCTCTCGCTGGTCAGGCTGCAGCAGCTGACCAGCACCGATTGTCCGGCACTCCCTAGTGAGATGACCCCAGTACCTCAGTTGAAAATGCAGAAATCACCGGTCTTCTGTGTCGCTCGCGCTGGGAGTTGGAGACTGGAGTTGTTCCTATTCGGCCATCTTGCTCCGCCCCTTGTTATTTCTAACCTGAGGTTTCTGTGCATGGATTTAAATGTTATTGTTCCCATGTGTTGATTTAGTGTGTTTTGTATTGCTGGAGAAGCACTAGAAAAAGGATTTCATTCTGAAGGAAAATAGTTAAATTCTTCAAGTTTCAGAGAAATGTTCCTTTTCTCCTAGAATGAAGGTTGCAGAAAGTTGCCCAACCAGTAGTGATGAGTCCCATTTAGACTTCCTTAGGTTTGCCAATTTTATCACTTTTTCTTTTCAAAGCGAACTTAAGACCATAGAACTAATTTAAAAATCTCTATTTTTATACCTGAGATATGTTTTTAAATGTCATATATTTTAATCAAGAATACTTAAGAGATGCTTAAAAAGACAACGAATGATCAATCAATCAAGTTAACAGTAGTCCCGTACTAACAGCTTTTGCATTTAATGGGGGCACCAAAATATGTAATCTTAAAGTGAGTGACAGCATTCTAATTATCATACTAAATAGATTTTTGATAAGGCAAAAGCTAACTCCATTACAAATGTGTTTCTTTTCTACAGGATTCATAATTGTACCTATCCTGAACATTTTTGTGGCCAGGCTAATTTGTCCCCTTGGCTCAGATAGAGAATAAAAGATGAGCTAGAATTTTTAATATCAGAAAATCCAATGAATCTCATGCTTTGACACATTCCTAGCCCAGTGAAAATTTATGGCCTCGGTGATTACCCTGAGGAATTCATAATCCTACTTTGCTTTTTGAATTATCAAAGAAAGATTAAATGGTATTTCTTATGTTTCTTATAAGTAATACTTTGAGATTTTTATAGTTCTTTTAAAATTATTAATCCATGCATATTGTACATATTATATTTCTCTGGAATGGATGATTGGATAACTAGATCAGTCCACTCTGTTATCATAATATATAATCAAGTTTGTTGTCAAAATAAGAAGATTATAATTGAGAGAGCTTATTTTAAAACAACAATATTCTTATTATAGCAGAAAGTGGAAATGTGATTTTAAGATTTATAATTGAGGATTTGGGGGAGAAAATATTTCTGGAGGGAGTACTTTGTTGTTGCTGTTGTTATACTCATTATCTCTCAATTTCCTCATTTTCTCCCCCTCACACATTCATCTGAGCCTCAAATGCGAAAGAATCCATTTGAGATAAAGAGAATAACAGGGCCTACTGTGCTCTGACATTTTAGCAGAAATCCACAGGGAAGCTACATGGTTAAACATTTTTCCCTTGAAGAGCTTTTTCAGGTTCTTTCCTTCTGTGATCCTCACTGTGTAAACAATTACTAATCAATAGCTCCAGCTCTGACAGCTCTCATGGGCTGAAGTTCTTCATTCTCAGCTGCCCAGTGAAGATTTGCATTTGGATGTTCAGTGGCCACATTAAAGCTCAACATGTCTACAGTTGAATTCTCATCCTTTCAACCTAACATCTCAATGGTACCATGATCCAGCTTACCTGGACTTGAAATTGCAATTTAATCTCTGAATTCTTCATTTTCTTTCTCATATCTATCCTCTAGTCAGTTGATCCTGTTGTGTCTTTGCAAAGTCTTTAGCAACTTCCTGTTCATGCTGCCATCATTCTAGTTGCAGCTCCTGTCTCACATGTGAATGACAGTAATTTCTCATCTGGTCTTCTTGTATCATGTGTTTTCCTCTTCCAGCCTGTTCTATAACTGCCACCAAAGTTAATATCCTAAAATAATCAAGGTAGAATGAAGGCAATTTGAGACCAGCAAGGATAATCCAGGACCAGAAAGGGTCTGGCTGATCAAGGTTTTAGGGCAGCAAGGTGAGTGGTCAAGTTTGAAGAGGCACAGATTGGATGTAAAGATCAGTGGCTTTTATTGGCTAAGCAGGAAAGAAGTTGAAATTGAAAAGATTCTGCTGAATCTGAAAGGATCATGGCCAGGCTCACTTAAGTTCTGGAAAAGGAGGCCATTTGGTCTTGATGTTAGAAGTATTACAAATGACCAAGAAAAATAGCTGTTGTATCACAGACGGCTAGCTCCCTCAAGGCTGGAGCTATCTGGGAAAGATCTTGGCGTTCTTCTCTCTTATCTAAGGCAGTGCCTCCCACACACAGAGAGCTATCATCCCATAGCAGAGAGTGTTTGTCTTAGCCCTGTTTAATTCTCCCAGCTGGCACTGGATCACCCCAGATCTACTGTTCATAACCATTACCAGAAAGCAGTGAGAGGTATTGGCATGAATTTTGCCTGTAGACAGACTACTCTACTAATTTTACCTAGAAGCCATCCTATAGGTGGGAATTTCCAGTTAACACCTTTCAGTAGCTTCCTGTTAACAACCAGATGAAATTTAAACTCCTTATCTCAGCATTCCAGGCTCTTTGGAAACGGATCCAACCTAACTCTCTAGCTGTTAATTTGGCTCTACATTAGCTACTACTTTTGCCTAAATGCTTTCCTACTCTGCTTTGTCTGTCAAGGCTTATCATGTTGACAGAAAGTCAGACTGCATGGATTGAAATATTTATTTTCTTTACTGTTAACTAGCTGTGTCATGTGGGAAAATTACTTAACCTGTTTAAGTGGTAATTGACTCATCTGTAAGAAAGAAATGATAATATTATCTACTTTGTAGATTTTTTGTACTGAGACAACAAATAAAAATATTAATTATATTATATTATAATATTACATATACTATATGTTAAATATAATATTTATATTATAAATATTAAATTTCTAGGACTCAGTAATAATGTTAAGCCTTTATTGCCCAAGTCTCACTTATCTTTCAGAGTCCAAGTAAACACTACTAGAGAATGTAACGTGCTGATTAACAGTATGGGCCACGGGTTTGCCTCCTAGCTCTGCTGCTTAAGCTAGCTATGTAACCTTGTGCAAGTTTTTTTACCACTGTAAATGGTGATAACAGTATGTATTACACAGGATGGATTATGAAAACTAAATAAAGTACTTGTGAGACATTGTGCATAGTGCTTGACACATAGTAAACATGTGATCTTATTATTTTACCTTATAAATGAGATCAAGCTTTCTTAGTATACTGTGGCTTATAAGATTTGCAAACTGTGGACTCTGGGTTTACCATTCTAAAACTATGTTGTCTTTTCAACTTTCTGTATTGTTGATTTCATGGTGTTTTTAAAAACTCTGTGACATGATTTACTTTTCATATGTTAAAATATTGTCTGCCTAACTTGTCATCCCCCTAGGGGCTGGACTAATTTTTACATTGTATTTATCTCTTCCAAAATGCTCAATGCAGTACCTTTCACATAGTAGACCTACATAAGTACACAGTGCAGATTTGGTTAATGAACATGGTAAATTTGGAGGGCAGGTTAGGTTGCTAGTGTTAAATAAAATCTATGGAGGTCATTGATTTGGACTGAACTTCTACTCTAGATCCCAGTAGACGATCCCGAATGGAGTCACTCATGCTAAGTTCCATGTCATCAAACTGAAACATAAGCTATTTGCTTGTAGGACCTGACCCTCCAAGAAGTTTGGAGAGAGATAATAGCCAAATCCCATTAAGCCAACAAGATTTTGTTTATACTCCTGCAAGGGAAATAACCCGATGATAACCAATCCACTTTTTGCGCTATACTGTTTACTTGTTCCTGCTAAAGCTGCCTTATAAAAGCCCATTGTTCTGCCTTACCCAGTGGAGCACCTTTCTCTTTTGTAAACTGAATTCTGCCTGGTTCATGAATCACAAAATCCAATTAGATATTTAAAACTTAACTTGTGGAAATTTTGTTATTTGATACCCAGAATTCTATCAAGATATACACAGATCTTTAAAAGAAGATATTTTCTTTAAACAAAATTCTGGTTATAAAAATTAATTATAAAATGACATTTATTTAGAAAGCCATTTATCTCTAAAATGTAACTCATGTTATTTCTACCTATTGCAATGTGTATTTTTAAGTAGACTATCAAAATGATGGATGTTAAGTATCATCCCTTTAAAACATGGTCAGGTTTGAGACACTGCAGAGAATATATGTGTTGCCAAAAAACTAAGTTTAAGACATAGCTAGTTATTAAACTATAGTAGGAGCAGGTCTCCTAAGTGGTGGAAGCATGGCTAAGACTGAAGTAAAAATCACTACCTTTATCTTCTGTTTTATTTAAGTTACTTAGAAGTTTTTAAATGTTAAAGTATTTAGGAATTCCAGTTTGCTATGTAATTATTCTTGTGTCTTTTACCTGTTTATTCATATCAATATTTATTTTCAATGAGGTGAATACCAACAATGTAAATAGTATATGGAAGGAGAGACTTCACATTTATTAGACTTATCTCTACTAAGGACTTTATATACATTAAATTATTTTATTAAAATACTTAGATGTAACGCATAGAAAAAGTGCTGGAGAAATTCTGGCTGTTATCTTCATAATAATTCTTCAGTTTACTATGGAAAATGTAAGGAAAATCTGTGTCTTTAGAAAGGATTGGTGTGTACATGTTAGAGTCTTGAAGAAAAGACCTTTGGTGAATATTGTGAATTATTAGCTTATGTACTTTTCTCTACACAGTTGCTTACATGCAATGGTTCTTCCCCCACCATAGACAGCTAGAAGAATCCATATTCACTGCTGGAAGAAGAGGTAGCCATAGGACAGGAGAACAATAGAAGTGACTTTTTGTCATTTGACATCAAAAGTGGAGATTTTACCATGAAACGTAAATTTGGAAGAATATTTTCCAAGCCAAACTTATTCCCCCTTCCCAGAGGCTGTAAAATATCCCTGACACAGAATTTTTAAGAAAGTTAGAAATAGAGATATAAAATTAGGTACAGATGAATGTCCCAGATAAGAGGCTTGAATGCTGCACTTCACATTCCCCACTCTTCACCTCTCATCCCCCACAGGTAGGAAGCAGAATGGTAGAACTCCAGATAGAGCCACAGGATCCCTTCCGTGGAGTCCCATGCAAGAGATACCCATCCATCACTTTCCGTGTATAACCTGAAAAAGACATTCATTCTCAAGGAGTACTCCCTCACTCAATTCCTATACTCAGTATGGCTCAAGAGAGGCAGAATGGAGAGGGCAGTGTGGTATATCTTTGTCAAAAGGTTCCAAGGTAGACCTATCCAATTTACTGCCACCTAGAGCAGTGGAACTAGAGAACTGCAGAATGTTTCCATGTCTCTCACATGTAAGTGGAAATGTCTGAGAAAGAGCCAGAGGACCTAAAGGAACCTCCATGTCAGGACAAAAGTGTTACAACAGCAAAGATGAAAAGGGATCTGGATGCCTCAAAAATTATGAGTATGTTGGGATGTTGACTACTGAGAACCAGAGAGAATGATATTCATCTCAGCTGATAACAGCTTATGCAATGGAGAATGTCTTCATGTTACTTATACTAAGCAAGGACAGATGACAGCGCAGTACTAGGAAATACTTTGCTCTAAGTTTTGTGGATACATATTTCAGATAACTTTTTTTTTTTTCTCTCTCTGAATCTATTTTTCACAACCATCTCTCTACCCTGCTGTGTGCCTTAGAAGGCTGAATTGTATGGAGTACATCATCAGGTTTCTTGACTTCGGGCATCCAGGGAAGTCTGTTCAGTTGAAATACTGGTAGGATATTGAAAGGAAGAGAATGAGATTGAGGGACTTTTTTGCTATTTCCCTGCCTGTGAGATTACTTCAGTCACTTGACTGAAGATCGCTGCTTCTGTAAGGGAATCCTCTCCATCATTCTCTTTGTCTCCAGGTTTCAGTAATCATTCCCTCACCTTGCTCCTCAGACCTAGGGCTGGTAAGAATCTACTAGTAGAGTTGTACCAGGCAATCGTATGCATATAGTCTTTTGAATACTTCTTGGCCACATAAAAATTGGTGTTGGGCCTTTTCTTTGTCTGTTTTGTCCTGCCATAACAGAATACCTGAGACTGGATAAATTATAGTGAACAGAAATTTATTTCTCAGAGTTCTGGAGGCTTGGAAGTCCAAGATCAAGGCACAGGCAAGTTTGGTGTCTGATAAAAGCCCAGTCTCCATCTCCAAAATGCCAACTTGAATGCTGCATCCTCCAGAGGTAAGGAATCTTGTTCCTCACGTGGCAGAAGACCAGAGGGGAAAGAGAGAGTGAAAGCCAGCTCTCAAACCCTTTTTATAGTGCCATTAATCCATTCCTAAGAGCAGAGCTCTCATGACCTAACCACTTCCCATCAGCCTTCATCTGAGGGTTAAGTTTGCACTGAGGATTAAGTTTCAACATGAATTTTGAAGGGGACAAAACACTCAAACCATAGCAAGCCTGCAACACTTCTTTACCAGGAATTAAGAGTACTCACAGCTTGTGCTAAGCTTATTGCCTTTTGTGGGAATATTTTTCCCTGTTTCAGACTCAACATATACTCCTTTGTCCTGCTCAATATCAATGGGCCTCAGGCACAGTCCAGATTTCTGTGTATTAGACCCAGTGGAAGAGCAGGAGGAGTCCTTCTACTGCAGCATGAAGTGGAGTATGTGCAGGTCCATTGCCCGTGAATGCTGCAGAGAAGATCCGCTGGTCACAGGGGACCCACACATTGCAAGGGGCTGGATTTTGTATTATCTTTTCTCTCCTCTGGCTTTGAGTAAATGCTGTATTACTTGAGCCTACTGTGCATGTTGTTCATTCTCAGTGACCTCAAATCACACACTGTTCTTTTTCCTGGGTGACACTTATCTGTCATGGCTGCACCACCTGGTCACTCAGTGAACGGTGGAACAATGTTCTTGCCTTAAAGTGGGATTCTAGAATTCAGTTGTTCACATATTTTAGGAATGGAAAGATAATTTTCTTGCTTAAGGGAATGACACATGGGTAAATTGTAGCATACAGTGGCATCAGCATTACTCAATCATCACCAGTGATGGCAAGTGCCAGCAGATAAGGTGCAAGTAGAGGACAAGACATTGGGAGATCAGGAGGTGGAGTCATAACAACTTAGTTGTTATGTTGAAAATATTGATGATAAATCTTGTGGATTCATCTGGTTTCTTGTGATTGTCCTAGAAAACATACATTTGAAACAAGAGAAACTAGAAACTGTGATATAAAATTTAAAGCATGTGAAGAGCCAGAGTGCCTCCATGGTCACCTTGAAATAGTCCCTCATATGCTGTGGACATTGTTAGAGTGACTGCAATGAGAGAGACAGAAATACTTAGATTTTCCAGAAGATATTATCTAGTGACTGAACTACTGCTGGTCTCTGGAAGGATAAAATGCCACCTTAATTGATGGGTCAGATGGGTGGCTTATTCCATGAAAGGTGGAGTCTTGTCTTAAATTTATAATAAAATGAGGCTCATCCTTTGTTTATGTCCCTTGGCCTGAAATATATTTACATATATATGTATATTTATATATGTATAATGTGAATATATGTAAAATATACATGTTTTACATACATATTATATAAAGTAAATATATAAATGTAAAATATATTTACATTAATGTAAAATGTATGTATAATACACCATACATATGTTTTAAAATGTATATAAACGGAAGAATACCCACATTAGTTCCTTAATCTGTGGAGTACAGGCTATTATGGTGGGAAAGTCCAAGTAGAAGCTCCTGAAATTACTCTGCTCTACCCAGATAGTATTTAAAAGTGAAAGGGCTATGCAAAGGCACATGAGTAATGGAAAGTGTCAGCAGCTTATTATAAAAACTTACTTAGATGGTAATGCCAGTTGCAACTAAAGTTCCAAGTGTAGTATCTTTATTGGAATAATCACAATCCTAGAACTTGGTATGCAACTAATGATTTAGCAAATGCTTTTGGCTCCATCTTTATCACTAAAGAAAATCATAAACAGTATATGTTTATGCAGCAGGGTCAACAGTGTATACTTAAGGTTTACTCTAGGGTCATGTCAATTATCTTGCCTTTCTCATAGTCCAAAGGGACCATGATTGTCTTGATATCCTACAGAACATTATGCTGGCTCCTTATATGGATGATATTATACTAAGTAGACTTTAACAGGAAGTACAAATGCAATCTTTATTCCTTAGTTGTATTTTGGTCTGAGTATTAGAAATTATCCTCTAAGAAAGTTCAGGTGTCTACCAGATACATGAAATTTCTGGAGGTCTCAGTATTTTGAGATATGCTTTCTGAAGTAAGAGACACATTTCTGTACCTTGCATATGCACTAAAAACAAAGGAACAGAATATATATTGGAGCTCATTGGATTTTAGAGACAATGTGTACCTATCTATAGGCAATGTGTATTATATTTAGATATGCTGCACTGACCCATTTCCCCCAAACCTACCAGTTTTGATTGGAGACTGGAGCAGGAAAGAACTCTGCTAAAATGCAAGCCACCAGTGACAAAGCTATATTTGGACCTATGACACAGCAGACCCAATGGTGGTATAAAAGCCTATGGCAGACAGAGAAGCTGTATGGAGCTGCTGGAGCCCCAACAGGAGAATCACAGTAGAGACCCCAGAGTTATGGAGTAAGGCCACAGCTTCTTCTGCTGACAAGTATTTTCCATTTTAAAAACAGTTCTGTCATCACTTTCCAGCAGATGTGGATCTGTAAGCAGGAATGCAATGAATTGAGTGTTGCCATTGTCTACTACAAATTCTTCTAAATGGACTGTTACCAGATATGGAGCAATGGCTGCATGAGTTATGTTGAAAGGTATAAATTTGCCCTGATAAATATATACACGTCATGGCAGCCTCTGGAATGAAACTGGAATAAGTCTGTGAAAAATAATTTGCCCTTGAAGCCTATATCTGATAAAGATAATATATGGCAAATGGAATGTAGAACTTCTTGATTTGACCTTATATTTCAGTCAATGATTGCTGTGATATATGTATACATGTATATATAAATACATATATGTAAACATGTATATATAAAAAATATATATATATACACATGCATATCCTGTACATTTCCTTGATTTAAACTCCTATGAGATGTGACTTAATTGTGTCATGACTGAGGTGAAGGAAAGATAGCATGTTTACAGGAAAAAAAGCCATTGACTTAGGAAGAGGAAAGACTGTCAATTTTCTGATTTGTGTGGGATATTAATGGTTTGACTTTCAGTATGTAAAAGCTAACTCTTTCAAGATTTCTCTGGAAGCTGGCAAGAGTTCCGGAATCAGTTATCATTTCTGTCTCACCTGGCAGAATAGTTTGGAAAAATTCAAGTCCTAGCACCTAGTTTCTTTTCTTACCTGATGTTTTTCCACCAGAACATCATATATTGTTATTTACCTTGAGTTGAGAAGTGATTTGCATTTACCCCATAAATTTGTTTATCCTTTTAACTTATGTAAAGTTTTGCACATAATTCAGAACTCTTTAAGGGAAACATTTTGTTTTTGATTGCTATTAAGAACATTAGGCCCCAGCAACACATCATTGTGTAAGAAAAAATATAAGTGCTACCTACAATAAATAGCAAAAATCAAAACAACAGCAAAGGGGGAAAAAACAAAAACAGCACAGTTCCTGCTTGTTACTGGGCTCTGGTAAAGACTGCAGCCTACTATGGAACATGATGTTACTATTTGCCCCAAACTACACATTAACTAGTATTATCAGATCTGCTGAATTATAAAATTGGACCAATATTACCAACATTTTACTATAAAATAGAAATGGCTAATAGATATTGGATCTAAGTTGACCCAGAGGCACAAAGAAACTGCATAAGCGGGTGTTCAGACTCATGTTCTCTTCTTCTGCTTTGCTGCTTCTCTCCCAACTGGTATCTTTTGCCTCACAGAGAGTTTCTGTGGCTGATTTGTTGAGAAGGAAAGAAAGGTGGGCCTGGCCTACTCATGTATCTGCATGGTATACTGGCACCAGTCAGGAGTGGATGGCTGTTTCACTTTAGTCGACTTAAGAGAGACTCCAAAAGACAGTGGTGAAAGTGCATATCATGCCAACAGGCAGAACTTTAGGTGAGACATCTGGTTGCTAACTTTCTGTGTTAAGACAAAGAGCCTGAGTTACAGATCTGCAGTGATTTGTAGGCAAGACCTAATGGGCTGGCCAGGTGGTCAGGGACTTAATGACACAAATGAAAGATTGAAGATAAGGAAGGATATGTAAATGTACCTCCTGGAATGGCTTCTTCCCCTTTCTGGAATGTTCTTGCCCATAATCTTCACATAACTAGGACTATGTTTAGGACCTCAGAGGTTCTCTTTGATGCCTGTTAACATTACCTTGTCTAATAGTTCTGTCAAATGGAAACTAGTAAAAATCTCAAGATGACAAGACAACCAACCACTTTGGTCTTACAAATAACCCTTCCAAGTAAAAATCCCTTTGCAGCCAAGGGGATTTTTTGGAACTAAAGATAGAGTAACAGGGTCAGAGAAATTAGAAACGGTAGGGACGGCACGACTACAGAGCTTTGTAGGCCATGGTGAAGAGTTATTCTAAGTGTGATGGGGAATGAGAGGAACATTTTAAGTGGAAGAGTGATGTGATTGCATTTATGTGCTTGCTAAGGGTAAAAGAAACATGAACTGGGTAGCGGAAGAAGGCAGTTTAGATCTCCTAACCAGCTACCAGAGTGGGAACTGAGCACCTATATTTTATGTAAATTAACTTCATGATCTATCTTTTCCCCTTGATTATCAACTATGAAAACTATTGGCAATATTTAATGTTTTAAATTTCAGGTGGTAGTGTAACCAAATTCATGCCAGCTTCTAATGGGAGTTTAGTCACCTGGATTGAAGATAAGAAGTTTCAAATGGGATGAAGGAAAAGAATGAGTGCTGAAGGGCAAAAGCAGTGGGCTTTAAGGGATATCTTCTAGTTTTTCTTCCAAAACCATATCCTTTTGCTCCCTGCTTTATATCTGAGGAGAGGGACCTGTGCAGATTACATCCACGGCTACAGCTGTAAGTAACAGAGTTCAAATTCATTTTATCCACCATATCTTCAGTTGCTTCCTTTGAACAAAGATGCCTTTGCTCCATCAGCTCAAGGATTGGAGACCCAATTTTGTAACGGTGGAGCAACTGCAGTGTCTAGCAGCAGTGAGAGCATCTAGTGGCAGACCTGGTAAGGTACTGTGTTGGTTTCAGGCAGTTGTGCTGGGCAGCTATGTCTGGTGATGATGGCCTGAATTATTCTTCCTGACATTTAGCCCTCAGAGCCTCCTTGGTTCCAGCCCAATTTCCCAACCTGCTTTCCAGCTTTCTATAAATTATCTGAGCTGCTATCTTTCAAATTGGATCCAATTATCCATTTTTTGTTTTAGACTACCAGATACAATTTCTATCTAGTGGATGAAGAAGCAGTGTCAATAAACACATAAGCCAAAAAAACATTAGAAAATGACAATTGTGTATAGAAGATTGAAACAGGGTTATTGAGAGGTTGTTTTATGTTTGTTGTTCTGGGAAGACCTCAGTGTGGAGATGACATTTTAGATGAGATCTGAAAGACAGGAAGGAACCAACTGCATGAAGATTATGGGGAAGAAGGTTTCACAAGGAGGAAGTACCTACTGCCAAAGCCCCAAGGTGGGAAACAAATCAGCATGTTTATGGAACTAAAGATAGAGTAACAGGGTCAGAGAAATTAGAAACGGTAGGGACGGCACGACTACAGAGCTTTGTAGGCCATGGTGAAGAGTTATTCTAAGTGTGATGGGGAATGAGAGGAACATTTTAAGTGGAAGAGTGATGTGATTGCATTTATGTGTTCTTCCCCTCTGTTCTTCCTGGCTATCACAGCTCTGCTAAGAGGTATCTCTCCTTAACTACAGTTCTTGTGGAGCAACCCCTCCTCACAGCTCCTCACGGTTCTAACTCTCATGGAGCTCTGGATGCGTAACTTTTCCTCTTCCTCTTTCAGGCCTAGGAGAGAGAACAGTTTTCTGCTGTTGCCAGTCTTTGGGAGTCTTAATATCATTTGTGGATTCCCTTGAACCTGCCTGCTCCTCTATGAATAATTCCTTCATTAAAGTTTATTAAAGCCTTCTGTGTAGTATCCATTAGACACTACTAGATAATTGATAGAAAGTGGGAGAACAGGTTGGAATATTGGGTTGGTACCAAGGAGGCTCTGAGGGCTAAAAATCAGGAAGAATAAGCCAGGTCATCATTACCAGACACGGTGCAATCACATCCTGTAAATGCAACATGATGTGATTGCATTTACCTGGCTTGGGCTACTGTGTAGAGACTGGATTGGAAGCAGGTGGGAGTGGAAACAAGGAGACTATATGAATTAGGGTCATGATCTAATGAACATTACTCAGAAGGCTTTAATAAATTTTAATGAAGAATTATTACAGAGGAGTAGGCAGGTTCAAGGGAACCCACAAATGATATTGAGGCTCCCAAAGACTGACAACAGCAGAAAGCTGTTATGTCTCCTAGGCCTGAAGGAGGAAGGGGGTGAAATTACACATCCAGAGCCCCATGAGAGTTAGAACTGTGAGGAGGGGTTGCCCTGCAAGGAATGTAGTTAGGGAGAGACATACCTCTTGCCAGAGCTGTGGTGCCTGGGAAGAACGGAGAGGGGAAGAAACATCTTGACTTTTATTCTTCACTTATTGACTGTATTAGTCTATTCTTACACTGCTGTGAAGAAATACTCACGACTGAGTAATTTATAAAGGAAAGAGGTTTAATCGACTCACAGTTCTGTATTGCTGCAGAAACCTCAGGAGATTTACGATCATGGTGGCAAGCAAAGGAGAAGTAGGCACCTTCTTCACAGGCAGTAGGACAGAGTGAGTGCAAGCAGGGGAAATGCCAGATGCTTGTAAAATCATCAAATCTCATGAGACTCATTCACTATCTTGAGAACAGCATGGGCGAAACTGCCCCCAAGATCCAATTCCCTCTACCTGGTCCTGCCCTTAGTACTTGAGAATTATGGGGATTACAATTCAAGATGAGATTTTGGGTGGGGACACAACCAAACCACATCACTGACTTCCTGCTGGTGCCTCCTTTCAGCCACACTGACCCAGAATCTGACCAGCAAAGGAGTCTGGATGAGGCAGCCTGTAAAGTCAGACTTCTGGGACACAGAGAAGGACACACAAAAGATTGAGACTGGATCTGAAGGAGGTAGTGGGGATAATAAACAGAAAATAACTAGCACAGGGACCAGTTAGAGTTTGTTGCAGCAGTCTAAAATAGAATGACAGTAGCTTTTTTCTCTTAGGGCCTTCTAATTAGTGACAATAAAGAGAAGTAGACAAATTAAAAATATTACCTGGAGATAGAAACAATGGGACTTACTCACTGATTAGATATGAGGGTGCTGAGGGAAAGAAAGGAATAAAAAATGATTAACCAATACTGTGTTACTATGAAATATGAGCCCACTAGGGAACACTTCGTGGGCTAGCTAAACATTTTCCATAGCAATGGGCATTCCAGGGGTTTTCAGAATGCAATTGCTTAAATTAGAGACACTGAATATCCAATAAGAATCTCTTAGAAAGAGCATTAGCTCATGTGGCAAAGCAGGGTAGTACAGCTCCTTCCTCAGAGGATTTAAAGATGATGCTGAGATTTTTAGCTCAAACCGGAGTATTAGATTTAACACATTTCATCATAATTGTATGAATATGTTTCTCTTACTAGCTGATTAAGGGCAGACACTAAGTCTCATTTATTATTTTCTGTCTAGTTCTTAACCCACAGTTAGGGAACATAAAGTGGGAATGGAATAAATGCTAAATAAATGATCCCATGTTTAATTCAAATAACAACAACAACCATAATAAGAACAACTATCCCTATCTAGCAGTAAATGCAAGTAGTAAAAACCTTCTAAATATCACTTTCTCTTTTTCTTATTTATATTTTCTCCTTTTTCATTACTTCTATCTGTGTAAATCTTTTTTAGGTGTAAACATGATTGAATGTGGTAGAAGAGAAGAAAATTAGATATTAGATGTAGGAGTAGGAGTTTGTTTTTCCTTCTACAGAACTTTTTTTGTTTTGCTAGTATGCTTTCTTCTTTTGACAGAATACGATAAAAGGCAATAAAGATGGGGAGGAGGGAGAAAAGAGCAGTGAAGTGGAAGTTTAATCTGAGGGTATAGAGAGGAGCAAAATGAAGATGGGAAAAACCTGGGACAAAGAGCTGAGATGAGAATAAAAGCAACCCAAGAGGATGCGAGGGCCTGGCAAAGTTAGGTTATGCAAACCTTCTCTTCCTGTCTTTCACTTCCCATGAGCCTGTTCCTTTTGCTGCTGACATACATACATATACACCCTCAAAACACAATTTGAACATGATTTCCTTAATGGAAAAAGAGACTCGGGCTCATACAGGTAGCATAATCTGGATGAAATGACTAAGTCAGAACTAGCGGCCTTTCAATTTTGGTTTCATAGCTTCAATTTAAATGCTCCTGCAGAGAATAACTCTTGAAAAAAAAAAAAGAAAAGAAAAGAAAAGAAAAGAAAAACCACCTGAAACAGAAACTTACCAGAAGAAAACAAAAGAAATAAACTACTGAATAACCTTTCAAAAGCATCTTTGAAAAGTGAGAACATGTAATGCCTCCCTAATTCATTAATTTGGGCAAAAGCTCTGGATAAACTTACATCAATTATTGCAAGGCATTCTCTATTCTTACTGCATTTTAAAAACAAAGTCTTCCCCTAAAAGTTATGAATTATACAAAAGCTTTAGGAGGAATTTTAGTACTCCTTTACTCAAAGTAAATGGCGGTAAATTTCCTTTTATTCTTAGCTCTTAGTTGTATTTATTTATAAGTCATTGTGATCACGTATACTCATATTTATAATACACTAATTGTTTTTAAATGGGATTTTTATTCTGATTTTAAAACAATACATCCTCATTGGAGAATATTTGGAAATGTAGCATACAAAGTAAGTCATATTACCATTGTTCCATTTTGATATAAACTCTAGGTATTATTATATATAAAATAAATTTTAAGATATTATTTTATATATAATAAAATTAACAAATTCAAGTATATTAATTCAGTATATTTTGTCAAATGTATAGTCATGTAGTTACCACCACCACAATCTTGATATAGAACATTTCTATCACCTAAAAATTTCCCTTTTTCCCCTTTGTAATCAATCCCTTGCCCCTACTTCTACCCCCTGGCAACCACTGATCTGCTTTTGTCACTTTTGTTTTGCCTTTTCTAGAATTTCAAATAATCAGAATCAGATATAGTCTTTTGTGTCCAGCTTCTTTCACTTAACGTAATACTTTTGAGGTATTGATATTGTTACATGTATTAGTCGTTAGTTCCTGTTTTATTGTTCAGTAGTATTTGCATTGTATGGTCATACCACCGTTTGTTAATTCACTTATCAGTTGATGGACATTTGAGTTATTTTCAGTTTTCTTTTGCTGTTATGAATAAAGTTGCTATGAACCTATGTATATAAATAAATAAATAAATAAATAAATAAATAAACAAACAAATGCTCTTGCTGTGCTTCGTGAGGTCTAAATATAGTCAAGATGTGTGTTGCATAGCTTCTCAGTTATTAAGTTTAGATTTGTTCCCACGAAGCTATGTTACCAGCTTCCTCCCTGGGTACTCTGTAGAGAGATGTATTTAGTGTATGGGGGAGCGGAGAGAGACATGCAAGATGTGGAGGTATGACGGTCATATACAACTTGAACTCCTATGAACCACAACCAGGGAGAAATCCTTTTTCTCCCACAAGTGTTTATTTCTTCCACTATAAAAAATAAAAGCAAAAAGGATACTTACAATTCATGTAATAATGCTAGTGGCCATATTGTTTGGCATTCAGTTGTTGTGGAAAAAATAAATTATTCTAGCTATGTAGCAAACCCACTCTAGCTAATTATATAAGAAGGTATTTATTCTAGGTTATTAAATGGCTTATGAAATTGTTGGGTGGGACGAAGCAACAAATTCTACGTTGAGCTTTCAGGAATGAATCCCAAAGCCACATGCAAAATTGGACCTTTAAAAATGTTGCTGCCGAACTAAAAACCAACACTGCATGTTTTCACTTATAAGTGGGAGCTGAACGACGAGAACACATGAACACATGGAGACAAACAACACACAATGAGGCCTGTCGGTGGAATGGTGGGGGAAGGGAGGCCATTAGGAAGACTAGCTAATGGATTCTGGGCTTCCTACCTAGACGATGGGATGATCTGGGCAGCAAACACCATGGCATGCATTTACTTATGTAACAAACCTGCATATCCTGCACATGTATCCCTGAACTTATAATAAAACTTGTGGGAAAAAAATTAAAGAAAAAACTCCGTATAATTCATTAACTATAAAAGAGAACTAAAAATAATTGCACAAATAGTGTCTATCTTGATGTGTAAGTGCTCAGGTAAAATGACGATGGAAGACGTAATGAAGTCACCCAATGAGCAATCTACTTATAGAATCCGCATGAATGGGACAGCTAAAAGGCCCACCTACGAAGATGTGTTGTTTCATAATTCAAATATCAAGAGTGGCCTTACCATCCATGTCACAGTGTCCCAAAATGGTGGGCAACTTGGTAAAATTCCCAGCAAAACAAAGTACAATCTTTGCCCAGTTTACTAGATAATTGCATCCCTGGAAAAATCAACATGTCTTAACACCACCCCGAAATATCTCATGTTTATATGTGAAATGGAGTTATGTTATACTGATGATTGGAAGCAGATTTTTTTGTCTATGTGAATGCCCAGAGGACAATAAACAGGGTGAGAAATGGGGACATGACTTCATTGTTCAAGACCATCTTCTGCATTGCAGGACACTTGTCACCTTCTCCTGAGCCCACTAAATGCCAGTGGCCTCCCCACACGCCATCACTGTGACAACTAAAAACCCTCATGCCAATATCCAGATTGCCTCACCTCCATGAGTCTAGACCGTGGAGTTACCTCCAAAAGAACCAAAACAAGAAATAGTTAAAAGAGGTTGCCTCTGGAAAGGAGGCCACCGTCTAGGAGGGAGGGCTGAGGGACTCTTGTTTTTTATCATGTTTTTTAGCACTTGTGTTCTTTTTAATTTTTACCAAGTGTATGCGTTACATATACATATAAATTTTATTCAAAAGCTAGCAGAATGTGAGAAATAACTAAGATCAGAGCAGAACTGAAGGAGATAGAGACACAAAAAAACCCCCAAAAAATCAATGAATCCAGGAGGTGATTTTTTGAAAAGATCAACAAAATTGATAGAACGCTAGCAAGACTAATAAAGGAGAAAAGAGAAAAGAATCAAATAGATGCAATAAAAAATGATAAAGGGAATATCACCACCAACCCCACAGAAATGCAAACTACTATCAGAGAATACTATAACACCTCTATGCAAACAAACTAGAAAACCTAGAAGAATGGATAATTTCCTGGACACTTACACTCTCCCAAGACTAAACCATGAAGAAATTGAATCCCTGAATAGACCAATAGCAGGCTCTGAAATTGAGGCAATAATTAATAGCTTACCAACCAAAAAAAATCCAGGACCAGATTCACAGTCGAATTCTACCAGAGGTATAAGGAGGAGCTGGTACCATTCCTTCTGAAACTATTCCAATCAATAGTAAAAGAGGGAATCCTCCCTAACTCATTTTATGAGGCCAACATCATCCTGATACTAAAGCCTGGCAGAGAAACAATAAAAACGAGAATTTAGACCAATATCCCTGATGAACATCGATGCAAAAATCCTCAGTAAAATACTGGCAAACCGAATCCAGCAGCACATCAAAAAGCTTATCCACATGATCAAGTGGGATTCATCCCTGGGATGCAAGGCTGGTTCAACATTCGCAAATCAATAAACGTAATCCAGCATATAAACAGAACTAAAGACAAAAACCACATGATTATCTCAATAGATGCAGAAAAGGCCTTTGACGAAATTCAACAGCCCTTCATGCTAAAAACGCTCAATAAATTCGGTATTGATGGAACGTATCTCAAAATAATAAGAGCTATTTATGACAAACCCACGGCCAATATCATACTGAATGGGCAAAAACTGGAAGCATTCCCTTTGAAAACTGGCAACAAGACAGGGATGCCCTCTCTCACCACTCCTATTCAACATAGTGTTGGAAGTTCTGGCTAGGGCAATCAGGCAAGAGAAAGAAATCAAGGGTATTCAGTTAGGAAAAGAAGAAGTCAAATTGTCCCTGTTTGCAGATGACATGATTGTATATTTAGAAAACCCCATTGTCTCAGCCCAAAATCTCCTTAAGCTGATAAACAACTTCAGCAAAGTCTCAGGATACAAAATCAATGTGCAAAAATCACAAGCATTCTTATACACCAGTAACAGACAAACAGAGAGCCAAATCATGAATGAACTCCCATTCACAATAGCTTCAAAGAGAATGAAATACCTAGGAATCCAACTTACAAGGGATGCAAAGGACCTCTTCAAGGAGAACTACAAACCACTGCTCGGTGAAATAAAAGAGGACACAAACAAATGGAAGAACATACCATGCTCATGGATAGGAGGAATCAATATCGTGAAAATGGCCGTACTGCCCAAGGTAATTTATAGATTCAATGCCATCTCATTAAGCCACCAATGACTTTCTCCACAGAATTGGAAAAAAATTGCTTTAAAGTTCATTTGGAACCAAAAAAACACTCCGCATTGCCAAGACAATCCTAAGCCAAAAAACAAAGCTGGAGGCATCACGCTATCTGACTTCAAACTATACTACAAGGCTACAGTAACCAAAACAGCATGTACTGGTACCAAAACAGAGATATAGATCAGTGGAACAGCAACAGATCCCATCAGAAATAATACTACACATCTACATCCATCTTATCTTTGACAAAAACCTGAAGAAAAACAAGAAATGGTGAAAGGAATTCCCTATTTAATAAATGGTTCTGGGAAAATTGGCTAGCCACTAAAGTAGAAAAGCTGAAACTGGATCCTTTCCTTACTCCTATACGAAAATTAATTCGAGGGATTAATAATTAAATGTTAGGCCTAAAACCATAAAAAACCCTAAGAAGAAAACCTAGAATACCATTCAGGACATAGGCATGGGCAAGACTTCATGTCTAAAACACCAAAAGCAATGGCAACAAAAGCCAAAATTGACAAATGGGATCTAATTAAACTAAAGAGCTTCTGCACAGCAAAAGAAACTACCATTAGAGTGAACAGGCAACCTACAGAATGGGAGAAAAGTTTTGCAATCTACTCATCTGACAAAGGGCTAATATCCAGAACCTATAAAGAACTCAATCAAATTTACAAGAAAAAACAAACAACCCCATCAAAAAGTGGGCAAAGGATATGAACAGACACTTCTCAAAAGAAGACATTCATATAGCCAACAGATACATGAAAAAATGCTCATCATCACTCGCCATCAGAGAAATGCAAATCAAAACCACAATGAGATACCATCTCACACCAGTTAGAATGGTAATCATTAAAAAATCAGTAAACAACAGGTGCTGGAGAGGATGTGGAGAAATAGGAACACTTTTACACTGTTGGTGGGATTGTAAACTAGTTCAACCATTGTGGAAAACAGTGTGGTGATTCCTCAAGGATCTAGAACTAGAAATACCATTTGACCCAGCCATCCCATTACTGGGTATATACCCAAAGGATTATAAATCATGCTGCTATAAAGACACATGCACACGTATGTTTATTGCAGCACTATTCACAATAGCAAAGACTTGGAATCAACCCAAATGTCCATCAGTGACAGATTGGATTAAGAAAATGTGGCACATATACACCATGGAATACTATGCAGCCATAAAAAAGGATGAGTTTGTGTCCTTTGTAGGGACATGGATGCAGCTGGAAACCATCATTCTCAGCAAACTATCACAACAACAGAAAACCAAACACCGCATGTTCTAACTCTTGGGTGGGAATTGAACAATGAGATCACTTGGACACAGGAAGAGGAACATCACACACCGGGGCCTATTGTGGGGGAAGCAGGGGGATAGCATTAGGAGATATACCTAATGTAAATGATGAGTTAATGGGTGCAGCACACCAACATGGCACATGTATACATATGTAACAAACCTGAACGTTGTGCACATGTACCCTAGAACTTAAAGTATAATAATAATTAAAAAAAAAAAAAAATGAAGAAAATGTTGCTGCCTTTCCTATG